>NC_092166.1:36596406-36819090 GCF_045791955.1 Oncorhynchus clarkii lewisi | reverse complement strand
AACTAACAACCCATGTAGGATACCACCAGTAACAACTAACAACCCATTTAGACCACCAGTAACAACCAACAACCCATGTATGATACCACCAGTAACAACTAACAGCCCATGTAGGCTACCACCAGTAACAACAACCCATGTAGACCACCACCAGTAACAACTAACAACCCATGTAGACTACCATCAGTAACAACTAACAACCCATATAGGCTACCACCAGTAACAACTAACAACCCATATAGGCTACCACCAGTAACAACTAACAACCCATGTAGGATACCACCAGTAACAACTAACAACCCATGTAGGCTACCACCAGTAACAACTAACAACCCATGTAGACTACCACAAGTAGCAACCAACAACCCATGTAGGTTACCACCAGTAACAACTAACAACCCATGTAGGATACCACCAGTAACAACTAACAACCCATGTAGGCTACCACCAGTAACAACTAACAACCCATGTAGACTACCACAAGTAGCAACCAACAACCCATGTAGGTTACCACCAGTAACAACTAACAACCCATGTAGGATAGCACCAGTAACAACTAGCAACCCATTTAGACCACCAGTAACAACCAACAACCCATGTATGATACCACCAGTAACAACTAACAGCCCATGTAGGATACCAGCAGTAACAACTAACAACCCATGTAGGATACCAGCAGTTACTACTAACAACCCATGTAGACTACCACCAGTAACAACTAACAACCCATGTAGACTACCACCAGTACCAACTAACAACCCATGTAGGCTACCACCAGTAGCAAGTAACATCCCATGTAGGCTACCACCAGTAACAACTAACAACCAATGCAGGCTACCAGCAGTAACAACTAACAACCCATGTAGGATACCACCAGTAACAACTAACAACCCATATAGACCACCAGTAACAACTAACAACCCATGTAGGGTAGCACCAGTAACAACTAACAACCCATGTAGACTACCACCATTACTAAATAACAACCCATGTAGACCACCAGTAACAACTAACAACCCATGTAGGATACCAGCAGTAACTACTAACAACCCATGTAGACTACCACCAGTAACAACTAACAACCCATGTAGACTACCACCAGTAGCAACTAACAACCCATGTAGGCTACCACCAGTAACAACTAACAACCCATGTAGGATACCACCAGTAACAACTAACAACCCATGTATGATACCACCAGTAACAACTAAGAACCCATGTAGACCACCAGTAACAACTAACAACCCATGTAGACCACCAGTAACAACTAACAACCCATGTAGACTACCACAAGTAGCAACTAACAACCCATGTAGGCTACCACCAGTAACAACCATTAACCCATGTAGGATAGCACCAGTAACAACTAACAACCCATGTAGGATACCACTAGTAACAACTAACAACCCATGTAGACCCCCAGTAACAAATAACAACCCATGTAGACCACCAGTAACTAACAACACATGTAGCCTACCACCAGTAACAACTAACAACCCATGTAGGCTACCACCAGTAACAACTAACAACCCATGTTGGACAACTACAAATACCTAGGTGTCTGGTTAGACTGTAAACTCTCCTTCCAGACTCACATTAAACATCTCCAATCCAAAATTAAATCTAGAACTACATCTCTTCCCTGTAGGCTGTCTCGTCGTTGTTGGTAATCAAGCCCACTACTGTTGTGTCGTCTGCAATGACTGAGTTGGAGGTGTGCATGGCCACGCAGTCGTGGGTGAGTAAGGAGTACAGGAGTGGGATGAGCACGCACCCTTGTGTTGCCCCAGTGTTGATGGTCAGTGAAGTGGAGATGTTGTTTCCTACCTTCACCACCTGGGAGCAGCCCGTCAGAAAGTCCAGGACCCAATTACACAGGGCAGGGTTGATACCCAGGGCCTCCAGCTTGATGATGAGCTTGGAGGGTACTATGGTGCTGAATGCTGAGCTGTAGTCAATGAACAGCATTCTAACACAGGTATTCCCTTTGTCCAAATGGGATAGGGCAGTGTGCAGTGTGATAGCGATTGCGTTGCCTGTGTACCTGTTGTGCCTGTGTACCTGGGTCTATGGTGGTCGGTAAGGTGGAGGTGATATGATCCTTGACTAGTTTCGCAAAGCACTTCATGATGACAGAAGTGAGTGCTACGGGGTGGTAGTCATTTAGTTCAGTCATCTTTGCCTTCTTGGATGCAGGAACAATGGTAGCCATCTTGAAGCATGTGGGGACAACAGACTGGGATAGGGAGCGATTGAATATGTCCGTAAACACACCAGCCAGCTGGTCTGTGCATGCTTTGAGGACATGGCTAGGGATGCCGTCTGGGCCAGGAGCCTTGCGGGGGTTAACACGTTTAAATGTTTTACTCACGTCAGCCACGGAGAAGGAGAGAGCGGGGGGTGCAGTCCTTGTTAGGGGGCCGCGACGGTGGCATTGTATTATCCTCAAAGCGGGCAAAGAAGGTGTTTAGTTTGTCTGGAAGCGTGACGTCCGTGTCCGTGACGTGGCTGGTTTTCTTTTTGTGGTCCGTGATTTCCTGTTGACCCTGCCACATACGTCTCGTGTCTGAGCCATTGAATTGCGACTCCACCTTGTCCCTGTACTGGCATTTCATTTGTTAGATTGCCTTGCAAAGGGAATAACTACACTGTTTATATTCAGACATATTACCAGACCTCTTTCCATGGTTAAATGCACTTTCACTTCTGCGCGAATGCCGCCATCCATCCACGGTTTCTGGTTAGTGTAGGTTTTAATAGTCACAGTGGGTACAACATCTCTAATGCACTTCCTTATAAACTCACACACGGAGTCAGTGTATATGTCGATGTTGTTCTCTGAGGCTGACCGGAACAGCTTTCCACACTCTTTGCATTCATTTATTTTTTAACCTTTGTTTATCCAGGTTTTTCTCATTGAGATAACATCTCTTTTCCAAGAGAGACCTGCTCCAATAGCAGCAGGGGGAACACCGTTTCAGACATAAACTAACACAATATTAAACAAAACTATAGACTAACCATAGACTAACGTACAGTACAACAATTACACATAACGTAACATAAACAAAAGACTAAAAACAGCTGTGCTAAAGACAATTACACTCTTCTATGATATTTACATCGATCAAGTGTTAAAACTCCACCAACGAAACTAGATCATCACATTTTTAAATGTTCAGGAGAGAATTCCAGGACCACGGAACTGAGTAACTAAAACTATTTCTACCCTGACCTGTTCTAATTCTTGGTACTGTCAAAAGCAAATGAGAATGGGACCGTAATTGATATTTATTTACCGACCTGATTAAAAAAGAACAGAGATAAAATGGCATTTTACCCAACATGGCCTTAGAAATCAGTGTATACCAGTGTTTAAGCCTACGCAAGGTCAATGACGACCAGCCAACAGCGCTGTAGATATCACAATGATGTGTTAGACGTTTCTGATTTGCTATGAACCTGAGGGCTGCATGATATACTGAATCAAGTGCTCTCAGGGTAGTGGCTGAGGCCTGCATATACACCACCGTTTAAAAGTTTGGGGTCACTTAGAAATGTCCTTGTTTTTGAAAGAAAATCACTTTTTTTGTCCATTAAAATAACATCAAATTGATCAGAAATACAGTGCAGACATTGTTCATGTTGTAAATGACTATTGTAGCTAGAAACAGCTGATTTTTTATGAATATCTACAGCTGAAGTTGGAAGTTGACATACACTTTAGCCAAATACATTTAAACTCAGTTTTTCCACAATTCCTGACATTTCATCCTAGTAAATATTCCCTGTCTTAGGTCAGTTAGGATCACCACTTTATTTTAAGAATGGGAAATGTCAGAATAATAGCAGAGAGAAATATTTATTTAAGCTTTTATTTATTTCTTCACATTCACAGTTGGTCAGAAGTTTACATACACTCAATTAGTATTTGGTAGCATTGCCTTTAAATTGTTAAATTGTTTAATTTTTAATATTTTTTATTTCACCTTTCTTTAACCAGGTAGGCCAGTTGAGAACAAGTTCTCATTTACAACTGCGACCTAGACAAGATAAAGCAAAGCAGTGTGACACAAACAACAACACAGAGTTAGAGGTACTAGGGTGCAAAAGAGCAAGAGGGTAAATAATAATATGGGGATGAGGTAGTTGGGTGTGCTATTTAAAGATAGGCTGTGTACAGAGGCTGTGTACAGGTACAGTGATCGGTAAGCTGCTCTGACAGCAGATGCTTCAAATTAGAGAGGGAGATATAAGACTCCAGCTTCAGAGATTTTCGCAATTCGTTCCAGTCATTGGCAGCAGAGAACTGGAAGGAAAGGCGGCCAAAGGAAGTGTTGGCTTTGGGGATGACCAGTGCAATATACCTTCTGGAGCGGGTGCTATGGGTGGGTGTTGCTATCATGACCAGTGAGCTGAGATAAGGCGGGGCTTTACCTAGCAAAGACTTGTAGATGACCTGGAGCCAGTGGGGTGGAGAGCGATATGTAATGAGGGCCAGCCAACGAGATCATACAGGTCGCAGTGGTGGGTAATATATGGGGCTTTGGTTATAAAACGGATGGCACTGTGATAGACTGCATCCAATTTGCTGAGCAGAGTGTTGGAGGCTATTTTGTAAATTACATCGCCGAAGTCGAAGATTGGTAGGATAGTCAGTTTTACAAGGGTATGTTTGGCTGCATGAGTCAAAATTGGGTCAAACGTTTCGTGTAGCCTTCCACAAGCTTCCCAAAAACGTTGGGTGAATTTTGGCCCATTCATCCTTACAGTGCTGGTGTAACTGAGTCAGGTTTGTAGGCCTCCTTGCTCACACACACTTTTTCAGTTCTGCCCACAAACTTTCTATGGAATTGAGGTCAGGGCTTTGTGATGGCCACTCAATACCTTGACTTTGTTGTCCTTAAGCCATTTTGCAACAACTTTGGAAGTATGCTTGGGGTCAGCGTCCATTTGGAAGACCCATTTGCGACCAAGCTTTAACTTCCTGACTGATGTCTTGAGATGTTGCTTCAATATATCCACATAATTTTCCTCACACATGATGCCATCTATTTTGTGCACCAGTCCCTCCTGCAGCAAAGCACCCCCACAACATGATGCTGCCACCCCCGTGCTTCACGTTTGGGATTGTGTTCTTCGGCTTGCAATCTCCCCATTTTTCCTCCAAACATAACGATGGTCATTATGGCCAAACAGTTCTACTATTGGTTCATCAGAGCAGAGGATATTTCTCCAAAAAGTACGATCTTTGTCCCCATGCAAACCGTAGTCTGACTTTTTTATGGCGGTTTTGGAGCAGTGGCTTCTTCCTTGCTGAGCGGCCTTTCAGGTTATGTCGATATAGGACTCGTTTTACTGTGGATATACATATTTTGTACCGGTTTCCTCCAGCATGTTCACAAGGTCCTTTGCTGTTGTTGTGGGATTGATTTACATTTTTCACACCAAAGTACGTTCATCTTGTGGGAGCAAAACTTATGACTATGATTACATTTCCATTATTAGCAGCATCTAGGCTCTTCTAAGTGGACAACCTAGATGCTGCTAATAATGGAAATGTAATCATAGTCATGAGTTTTGCTCCCACAAGATTGTCACGCCCTGGCCATAGAGAGGCTTTTTATTCTCTATTTTGGTAAGGCCAGGGTGTGACTAGGGTTAGGCATTCTATGTCCTTTTTTCTATGTTTTTTTGTATTTCTGTCTTGGCCTGGTATGGTTCTCAATCAGGGACAGATGTCTATTGTTGTCTCTGATTGAGAACCATACTTAGGTACCCTTTTCCTCCCACCTGTTTTGTGGGAAGTTAACTTTGTAGTTGTTCAGGGCACATAGCGTCACTGTTGGTTTTTTGTTCTTCGTTTTGTCGGCGTCATTTTTAAATAAAGTTAAAATGTACGCTTACCATGCTGCACCTTGTTCCAGTCCTTCAGCCAGCCGTGACAAAGATGAACGTACTTTGGTGCGAAAAGTGTAAATCAATCCCAGAACAACAGCAAAGGACCTTGTGAAGATGCTGGAGGAAACGGGTACAAAAGTATCTATATCCACAGTAAAACAAGTCCTATATCAACATAACCTGAAAGGCCGCTCAGCAAGGAAGAAGCCACTGCTCCAAAACTGACATAAAGCCAGACTACGGTTTGCAACAAATTATGTCAATTAGCCTATCAGAAGCTTCTAAATCCCTGACATCATTTTCTGGAATTTTTCAAGAAATTTAAAGGCACAGTCAACTTAGTGTATGTAAACTTCTGACCCACTGGATTTGTGATACAGTGAAGTATAAGTGAAATAATCTGTCTGTAAACAATTGTTGGAAAAAGTACTTGTGTCATGCACAAAGTAGATGTCCTACCCGACTTGCCGAAACTTTAACGAGAAATGTGTGGAGTGGTTGAAAACGAGTTTTAATGACTCCAACCTTAGTGATTGTAAACTTCCGACTTCAAGTGTACATAGGCTTCCCTTTCTTTCCCAAAAACGCTGAGTTCCTTCTTTCTTAGCTCACATTGCATGAATGGTCTTTACATCTCCTAGTGAGAGACTGTAACCCGCTTCCTAAAACCCACTTTCTTAGCTCACCTCGCATGAATGGTCTTTACATCTGCTAGTGAGAGACTGTAACCCGCTTCCTAAATCTGACAGTTGAAAAGCTAAGCTACGGAAGCAGAACTAAACAGAACTATACAACTTTTTGGGATTTGGTTTCTCAGGATAAGCCTTTTCAGAGCCCTGCATGAACTGGTCCCACACATTCCTGTGAAAGCGTGGTGGAAGAATGCCACACATTCCTGTGAAAGCGTGGTGGGAGAATGTCACACATTACCTGTGATAGTATATGGTGGGAGAAGGCCACACATTACCTGTGATAGTATATGGTGGGAGAATGCCACACATTACCTGTGATAGTATATGGTGGGAGAATGCCACACATTACCTGTGATAGTATATGGTGGGAGAAGGCCACACATTACCTGTGATAGTATATGGTGGGAGAATGCCACACATTCCTGTGAAAGTGTGGTGGGAGAATGTCAAATCAAATCAAATCTAATTTTATTTGTCACATACACATGGTTAGCAGATGTTAATGCGAGTGTAGCGAAATGCTTGTGCTTCTAGTTCCGACAATGCAGTAATAACAAGTAATCTAACTAACAATTCCAAAACTACTGTCTTGTACACAGTGTAAGGGGATAAAGAATATGTACATAAGGATATATGAATGAGTGATGGTACAGAGCAGCATAGGCAAGATACAGTAGATGGTATCGAGTACAGTATGTACAAATGAATGTCACACATTCCCTGTGATAGTATATGGTGGGAGAAGGCCACACATTACCTGTGATAGTATATGGTGGGAGAATGCCACACATTACCTGTGGTAGTATATGGTGGGAGAATGCCACACATTACCTGTGATAGTATATGGTGGGAGAAGGCCACACATTACCTGTGATAGTATATGGTGGGAGAATGCCACACATTACCTGTGATAGTATATGGTGGGAGAATGCCACACATTACCTGTGATAGTATATGGTGGGAGAATGCCACACATTACCTGTGATAGCATATGGTGGGAGAAGGCCACACATTACCTGTGATAGCGTGGTGGGAGAAGGCTTCTACATAGGTTAGGTAGTTGTGAGGACAGTGTTTCTTTAGCCACTTGCAGACGTCCTGTTGGGTCCACAGCACCACTGGTTTGGACAGACTGGACAGCGTAGGGCTGGTGTGGTACACAGTGAAAGCTTCTCCTGGATGCAGCTGAAACACACAGAGTATGGGGGTTACTGTGTGTGTGTTTGTACAGTATATGTTTACATTGTGTGAGACCATGGCGGGAAGCATAACCTTTTTTTATGATATGATGTTTTGTTGTGTGAATGTACTCTGTGTTGTGACTGAGTGATTGTGGACATTATTTCTGGTGACAGAGTGTGTGTCCTTTGTATTATCTTTGACTCTTCCAGGTCAGCTGCCTTAGTGCTCCCAGCAGTGTGGGCTGTGGGCCCTGCTGTGTGAGATATGACTGTGTCTGTCACCTCTTCCCCCTTCTTAACACTGTTGAGATAGCTGTGACATTGCTTTCGACCCTGCTCCTGCTTTGTAACACTCTCACACATGCACGTACATGCACACACACACACACACACACACACACACACACACACACACACACACACACACACACACACACACAAACACACACACATTGCTCGTCCTTTATTCAGCTGGCATAATTACAGGGTTGAATATGTCCATTCATAAGGTCAGTGACCGTTAATAAGGTCAGACCAGAGCCAGCATCTCTCTGATGGATTACATTCATACATGCCTCCCATTAATCCAGCCTGTGATTGGCCCAGTGGTTGAAGCAAGGCAATCGGCTAACATCCTTGAGTTGCATAAAATAAGCCACACGAACAGAGTTTTTAAAAGGTTCTCCACCATCACTCAATTTGATATGGCCAACAACGGGTAACTGCCAAAATAAAGGAAAACCAACATAAAGTGTCTTAGTAGGGCGTTGTGCCACCACGAGCCAGAACAGCTTCAATGCACCTTGGCATAGATTCTACAAGTATCTTAGTAGGGCGTTGTGCCACCATGAGCCAGAACAGCTTCAATGCACCTTGGCATAGATTCTACAAGTATCTTAGAAGGGCGTTGGGCCACCACTAGCCAGAACAGTTTCAATGCACCTTGGCATAGATTCTACAAGTGTCTAAGTAGGGCATTGTGCCACCAAGAGCCAGAACAGCTTCAATGCGCCTTGGCATGGATTCTACAAGTATCTTAGTAGGGCGTTGGGCCCCCAGGATCCAGAACCGCTTCAATGCACCTTGGCATAGAATCTACGAGTATCTTAGTAGGGCGTTGTGCCACCACGAGCCAGAACAGTTTCAATCCACCTTAGCATAGATTCTACAAGTATCTTAGTAGGGCTTTGTGCCACCACGATCCAGAACAGCTTCAACGCGCCTTGGCATAGATTCTACAAGTGTCTTAGTAGGGCGTTGTGCCACCACGAGCCAGAACAGCTTCAATCCACCTTAGCATAGATTCTACAAGTATCTTAGTAGGGCTTTGTGCCACCACGATCCAGAACAGCTTCAACGCGCCTTGGCATAGATTCTACAAGTGTCTTAGTAGGGCGTTGTGCCACCACGAGTCAGAACAGCTTCAATGCACCTTGGCATAGATTCTACAAGTGTCTTAGTAGGGCGTTGGGCCACCACGAGCCAGAACAGCTTCAATGCACCTTGGCATAGATTCTACAAGTGTCTTAGTAGGGTGCTGGGCCACCACGAGCCAGAACAGCTTCAATGCGCCTTGGCATAGATTCTGCAAGTGTCTTAGTAGGGCGTTGGGCCACCACGAGCCACCAGAACCGCTTCAACGATCCTTTGCATAGATTCTGCAAGTGTCTTAGTAGGGCGTTGGGCCACCATGAGCCACCAGAACATCTTCAATGCACCTTGGCATGGATTCTACAAGTGTCTGGAACTCTATTGGAGGGATGTGACTCCATTCGTCCACGATAAATCCCATCATTTGGTGTTTTGTTGATGGTGGTGGAAAACACTCTCAGGTCTTGCTCAGAATCTCCCATAAGTGTTCCATTGGTTTGAGATCTGGTGATTGAGACAACCGTGGCATATGATTTACATCATTTTCATGCTCATCCAACCATTCAGTGACAACTCGTGCCCTATGGATGGGGCCATTGTCATCCTATGTGGGCATAGCCATGGTAGCCAAAATAATGGCTAAAATAATGGCATGTCCAGCATTATTATACATGACCCTTAGCATGATGGGATGTTAATTGCATGTACACACACACACACACACACACACACACACACACACACACACACACACACACACACACACACACACACAGTGTGTTTCAGCTGCATCCAGGAGAAGCCTTCACTGTGACTGTGTACCACACCAGCCCTATGCTGCCCAGTATCCTCCTGATCTTCTCTCCATTCCTCTCATTCCACGACCATCCATCAGGCTTTATCTCCTCTCTTATCTTTTGTCTCTCTGCCTGTCTCTCTCCTTCCTTCCCTACTCTGGGTTTATAGCCATTCATGAAGCTGTGTCTCCCCTTGGCCAGCTCTGTGCTGTAAAAACTCACCCTTAAATCCTAGATACCTACTTCTAAAACCACAGAGCCTCTCATTCATTACATCAGAAAGAGAGGAGGGGGAGGTGTGTGTGAATGGGTGGGATCTCAACCATGTAAAAGCCATCTTTGACTGATTATCCCAGTCAGAGGATAGAGAGGGGAAGCGCTGGTGTAATGAGTGCGCTGAGAGTCGGGAAGCAAGTACAGGGAGTGAGTGTTTTAATAAATAAACACAAAACAAACGCACCAACATGAAACAGTCAATATCACCTGAGCAAAGAACCAAGGGGAGTGACAGATATAGGGAAGATAATCAAGGAGGTCATGGAGTGTCAAAAGACGCTGGTGCACGATGGTGACAGGCGTGCAGGATAATCAGCAGCCTGATGACCTAGAGGTCAGTGAGGGAGTATAGGTGACAGGTGTGTAGTATAATCAGCAGCCTGATGACCTAGAGGTCAGTGAGGGAGTATAGGTGACAGGTGTGTAGTATAATCAGCAGCCTGATGACCTAGAGGTCAGTGAGGGAGTATAGGTGACAGGTGTACAGCCTGATGACCTAGAGGTCAGAGAGGGAGTATAGGTGACAGGTGTGTAGTATAATCAGCAGCCTGATGACCTAGAGGTCAGTGAGGGAGTGTAGGTGACAGGTGGGTGAAAGAGAGATGCTTCTGTGGATGATTGTCTTAAATGAAAGATAATGTCAATCCTCTCTGGGCTCCATGTTTTATGGTTGGTATTGTGCCTGGTCCATGAGTATTGGTAGCAATTGTAGAATACTAATGGAATGCTAATGTGTAATCTTTACTCATTTTTTGTCATCTCACCCTCTTTTGCCATGCCAGTTTATTTTCCTAGATGTGTCCCCTTGTTCCCCTTGTCTCTTTGATTCGTTCCTGTATTCATGTCTATTCTCTTTCTCCCCTGTCCTCACTCTTCTCTCTCTGGACTATATTAATTCCCCTGTTCCTATCCTTCAACCACCTCTCCTTCCTGCCTTTCATTCTAATGTTGTTCTCTAATGTCTTTCACCTCCTCTACTCCCCATCAAGTCCATTACTCTCCCTCTCCTCTGACTCTCTATACTCTCCTTGTCCTCTCCCCCTGCCTCCATCTTGCCATCCCTCTCTTTCTCCCCTCCATATCCCTTCCTGCACCTTTTTTCCTCAATTCTCATTTCCTCTCCTTTCCTCTCAGCAGCTCGACCTTGAGTTCTGAGTTTCTAGCGGTCTGTCTGATTGTCTGGTGTATGTGTGAGAGAAAGAGTTTGTGTCTTTGCCACTGCACGTCTTTCTGTGTGTGTCCTCTGTCCTCCAGTGGCGCTGAATCAGTGGAGCAGACTCAGAGGATTCCAGGGCTCCCTCCACGTCCACCAATAAGACATTCAGCCTCCTCCCTAGAGCCTGCTAGTCCCGCGCCCTCTGCACCTCAGACACACTCCCCTGCCCCCTGACACATACACACATCCCACCCTCATTTATAAAAAGGGCTCAGCCAATTAGCAGAGGAAAGCCCTGGAGGTGTGTGTGTATGTGTGAGTGTTACAAAGCAGAAGCAGCATAGACAGCAGTCACAGCTTTCTTAACACTGTTACCACTCTCTCCCAATTCCCCTCCTCACTCTGCAACCCATCTCTTGCCCTTTCGCCTCTGTCTATCACTCTGTTGCTCTTCTTCTTTCACTCTCTCTTCACACTCCTTTCCCTTTGCCTACCCTCATCTTTTTTGACCTTCTCACTCCTCTCTCTCTCTCTCTTCCCTTTTCATTCTCTTTCTCTGCCTCCGTCTCTCCTCTCTCTCTCTCTTCCCTTTTCATTGTCTTTCTCTGCCTCTCTCTTCCCTTTTCATTGTCTTTTTCTGCCTCAGTCTCTCCTCTCTCTCTCTTCCCTTTTCATTCTCTTTATCTGCCTCCGTCTCTCCTCTCTCTCTTCCCTTTTCATTGTCTTTCTCTGCCTCCGTCTCTCTCCTCTCTCTTCCCTTTGCATTGTCTTTCTCTGCCTCCGTCTCTCTCCTCTCTCTCTCTTCCCTTTTCATTGTCTTTCTCTGCCTCCGTCTCTCTCTCTCTCTCTTCCCTTTTCATTGTCTTTCTCTGCCTCCGTCTCTCTCCTCTCTCTCTCTTCCCTTTTCATTCTCTTTCTCTGCCTCCGTCTCTCCTCTCTCTTCCCTTTTCATTGACTTTCTCTGCCTCTATCTCTCCTCTCTCTCTTCCCTTTTCATTGTCTTTCTCTGCCTCTATCTCTCCTCTCGCTCTCTTCCCTTTTCATTGTCTTTCTCTGCCTCCGTCTCTCCTCTCTTCCCTTTTCATTGTCTTTCTCTGCCTCCGTCTCTCTCCTCTCTCTCTTCCCTTTTCATTGTCTTTCTCTGCCTCTATCTCTCCTCTCTCACTCTTCCCTTTTCATTGTCTTTCTCTGCCTCCGTCTCTCCTCTCTCTCTCTTCCCTTTTCATTGTCTTTCTCTGCCTCCGTCTCTCTCCTCTCTCTCTCTTCCCTTTTCATTCTCTTTCTCTGCCTCCGTCTCTCTCCTCTCTCTCTCTTCCCTTTTCATTGTCTTTCTCTGCCTCCGTCTCTCCTCTCTCTCTTCCCTTTTCATTGTCTTTCTCTGCCTCCGTCTCTCCTCTCTCTCTTCCCTTTTCATTGTCTTTCTCTGCCTCCGTCTCTCCTCTCTCTCTCTTCCCTTTTCATTGTCTTTCTCTGCCTCCGTCTCTCCTCTCTCTCTCTTCCCTTTTCATTGTCTTTCTCTGCCTCCGTCTCTCCTCTCTCTCTCTTCCCTTTTCATTGTCTTTCTCTGCCTCCGTCTCTCCTCTCTCTCTTCCCTTTTCATTGTCTTTCTCTGCCTCCGTCCTCTCTCTCTTCCCTCATTCTCTTTCTCTGTCTCTCTCCTCTCTCTCTTCTATTCATTGTCTTTCTCTGCCCGTCTCTCTCCTCTCTCTCTTCCCTTTTCATTGTCTTTCTCTGCCTCCGCCTGCCTTTTCATTGTCTTTCTCTGCCTCCGTCTCTCTCTCTTCCCTTTTCATTGTCTTTCTCTGCCTCCGTCTCTCCTCTCTCTCTTCCCTTTCATTGTCTTTCTCTGCCTCCGTCTCTCTCTCTCTCTCTTCCCTTTTCATTGTCTTTCTCTGCCTCCGTCTCTCTCTCTCTTCCCTTTTCATTGTCTTTCTCTGCCTCCGTCTCTCTCTCTTCCCTTTTCATTGTCTTTCTCTGCCTCCGTCTCTCCCCATCTCTCTCTTCCCTTTTCATTGTCTTTCTCTGCCTCCGGCTCCCCCCCTCTCTCTCTTCCCTTTTCATTGTCTTTCTCTGCCTCTGAATCTCCCCCTCTCTCTCTTCCCTATTCATTGTCTTTCTCTGCCTCCGTCTCTACTCGCTCTCTTCCCTTTTCATTGTCTTTCTCTGCCTCCGTCTCTCTACTCTCTCTCTTCCCTTTTCATTGTCTTTCTCTGCCTCCGTCTCTCTCTCTCTTCCCTTTTCATTGTCTTTCTCTGCCTCCGTCTCTCTCCTCTCTCTCTTCCCTTTTCATTGTCTTTCTCTGCCTCCGTCTCTCCCCCTCTCTCTCTTCCCTTTTCATTGTCTTTCTCTTCCTCCGTCTCTCCTCTCTCTTCCCTTTCATTGTCTTTCTCTGCCTCCGTCTCTCCCCCTCTCTCTCTTCCCTTTTCATTGTCTTTCTCTGCCTCCGTCTCTCTCCTCTCTCTCTCTTCCCTTTTCATTGTCTTTCTCTGCCTCAGTCTCTCCTCTCTCTCTTCCCTTATGATTGTCTTTCTCTGCCTCAGTCTCTCCTCTCTCTCTTCCCTTTTCATTGTCTTTCTCTGCCTCCGTCTCTCTCTCTCTTGCCTTTTCATTGTCTTTCTCTGCCTCCGTCTCTCTCTCTTCCCTTTTCATTGTCTTTCTCTGCCTCCGTCTCTCCTCTCTCTCTTCCCTTTCATTGTCTTTCTCTGCCTCCGTCTCTCTCTCTCTTCCCTTTTCATTGTCTTTCTCTGCCTCCGTCTCTCTCTCTCTTCCCTTTTCATTGTCTTTCTCTGCCTCCGTCTCTCCGTCTCTCCCCTCTCTCTTCCCTTTTCATTGTCTTTCTCTGCCTCCGTCTCTCCCCATTGTCTTTCTCTCTCTCTCTCTCCCTTTTCATTGTCTTTCTCTGCCTCCGTCTCTCTCTCTTCCCTTTTCATTGTCTTTCTCTGCCTCCGTCTCTCCCCTCTCTCTCTTCCCTTTTCATTGTCTTTCTCTGCCTCTGAATCTCTCCCCCCCTCTCTCTCTTCCCTTTTCATTGTCTTTCTCTGCCTCCGTCTCCCCTCTCTCTCTTCCCTATTCATTGTCTTTCTCTGCCTCCGTCTCTACTCTCTCTCTTCCCTTTTCATTGTCTTTCTCTGCCTCCGTCTCTCTACTCTCTCTCTTCTTTTCATTCTCTTTCTCTGCCTCCGTCTCTCTCTCTCTTCCCTTTTCATTGTCTTTCTCTGCCTCCGTCTCTCTCTCTCTTCCCTTTTCATTGTCTTTCTCTGCCTCCGTCTCTCCCCCTCTCTCTCTTCCCTATTCATTGTCTTTCTCAGCCTCCGTCTCTCCCCCCTCTCTCTCTTCCCTATTCATTGTCTTTCTCTGCCTCCGTCTCTCCCCCCCCTCTCTCTCTTCCCTTTTCATTGTCTTTCTCTGCCTCTGTCTCTCTGCCCCCTCTCTCTCTTCTTCCCTTTTCATTGTCTTTCTCTTCCTCCGTCTCTCCTCTCTCTTCCCTTTCATTGTCTTTCTCTGCCTCCGTCTCTCCCCCCCTCTCTCTTCCCTTTTTTCATTGTCTTTCTCTGCCTCCGTCTCTCCCCTCTCTCTCTTCCCTTTTCATTGTCTTTCTCTGCCTCTGTCTCTCCCCCTCTCTCTCTTCCCTATTCATTGTCTTTCTCTGCCTCCGTCTCTCCCCCCTAACTCTCTTCCCTATTCATTGTCTTTCTCTGCCTCCGTCTCTCTCTCTCTCTTCCCTATTCATTGTCTTTCTCTGCCTCCGTCTCTCCCCCTCTCTCTCTTCCTATTCATTGTCTTTCTCTGCCTCCGTCTCTAATCTCTCTCTTCCCTTTTCATCGTCTTTCTCTGCCTCCGTCTCTCTCTCTTCCCTTTTCATTGTCTTTCTCTGCCTCCGTCTCTCTCTCTCTAACCTTTTCATTGTCTTTCTCTGCCTCCGTCTCTCTCTCTCTTCCCTGTTCATTGTCTTTCTCTGCCTCCGTCTCTCTCTCTCTCTTCCCTTTTCATTGTCTTTCTCTGCCTCCGTCTCTCTCTCTCTCTTCCCTTTTCATTGTCTTTCTCTGCCTCCGTCTCTCTCTCTCTTCCCTTTTCATTGTCTTTCTCTGCCTCCGTCTCTCCCCCCTCTCTCTCTTCCCTATTCATTGTCTTTCTCAGCCTCCGTCTCTCTCCCCCTCTCTCTCTTCCCTATTCATTGTCTTTCTCTGCCTCCGTCTCTCCCCCCTCTCTCTTCCCTTTTCATTGTCTTTCTCTGCCTCCGTCTCCCCCCTCTCTCTCTTCCCTTTTCATTGTCTTTCTCTTCCTCCGTCTCTCCTCTCTCTTCCCTTTCATTGTCTTTCTCTGCCTCCGTCTCTCCCCCTCTCTCTCTTCCCTTTTCATTGTCTTTCTCTGCCTCCGTCTCTCTCCTCTCTCTCTCTTCCATTTTCATTGTCTTTCTCTGCCTCAGTCTCTCCTCTCTCTCTTCCCTTATGATTGTCTTTCTCTGCCTCAGTCTCTCCTCTCTCTCTTCCCTTTTCATTGTCTTTCTCTGCCTCCGTCTCTCTCTCTCTTGCCTTTTCATTGTCTTTCTCTGCCTCCGTCTCTCTCTCTTCCCTTTTCATTGTCTTTCTCTGCCTCCGTCTCTCCTCTCTCTCTTCCCTTTTCATTGTCTTTCTCTGCCTCCGTCTCTCTCTCTTCCCTTTTCATTGTCTTTCTCTGCCTCCGTCTCTCCCCATCTCTCTCTTCCCTATTCATTGTCTTTCTCAGCCTCCGTCTCTCCCCCTACTCTCTCTCTTCCCTTTTCATTCTCTTTCTCTGCCTCCGTCTCTCTCTCTCTTCCCTTTTCATTGTCTTTCTCTGCCTCCGTCTCTCTCTCTCTTCCCTTTTCATTGTCTTTCTCTGCCTCCGTCTCTCCCCCCTCTCTCTCTTCCCTATTCATTGTCTTTCTCAGCCTCCGTCTCTCCCCCCTCTCTCTCTTCCCTATTCATTGTCTTTCTCTGCCTCCGTCTCTCCCCCCTCTCTCTTCCCTTTTCATTGTCTTTCTCTGCCTCCGTCTCTCCCCCCTCTCTCTCTTCCCTTTTTTATTGTCTTTCTCTGCCTCCGTCTCTCCCCCCTCTCTCTCTTCCCTTTTCATTGTCTTTCTCTGCCTCCGTCTCTCCCCCCTCTCTCTCTTCCCTATTCATTGTCTTTCTCTGCCTCCGTCTCTCCCCCCTCTCTCTCTTCCTATTCATTGTCTTTCTCTGCCTCCGTCTCTCCCCCCTCTCTCTCTTCCCTATTCATTGTCTTTCTCTGCCTCCGTCTCTCCCCCCTCTCTCTCTTCCTATTCATTGTCTTTCTCTGCCTCCGTCTCTCCTCTCTCTCTTCCCTTTTCATTGTCTTTCTCTGCCTCCGTCTCTCTCTCTTCCCTTTTCATTGTCTTTCTCTGCCTCCGTCTCTCTCTCTCTTCCCTTTTCATTGTCTTTCTCTGCCTCCGTCTCTCTCTCTCTCTTCCCTTTTCATTGTCTTTCTCTGCCTCCGTCTCTCTCTCTCTTCCCTTTTCATTGTCTTTCTCTGCCTCCGTCTCTCTCTCTCTCTCTCTTCCCTTTTCATTGTCTTTCTCTGCCTCCGTCTCTCTCTCTCTCTTCCCTTTTCATTGTCTTTCTCTGCCTCCGTCTCTCACCCTCTCTCTCTTCCCTATTCATTGTCTTTCTCTGCCTCCGTCTCTCTCCTCTCTCTCTCTTCCCTTTTCATTGTCTTTCTCTGCCTCCGTCTCTCTCCTCTCTCTCTTCCCTTTTCATTGTCTTTCTCTGCCTCCGTCTCTCCTCTCTCTCTTCCCTATTCATTGTCTTTCTCTGCCTCCGTCTCTCCTCTCTCTCTTCCCTTTCTTTGTCTTTCTCTGCCTCCGTCTCTCCTCTCTCTTCCCTTTCATTCTCTTTCTCTGCCTCCGTCTCTCCTCTCTCTCTTCCCTTTTCATTCTCTTTCTCTGCCTCCGTCTCTCTCCTCTCTCTCTCTTCCCTTTTCATTGTCTTTCTCTGCCTCAGTCTCTCCTCTCTCTCTTCCCTATTCATTCTCTTTCTCTGCCTCCGTCTCTCTCCTCTCTCTCTCTTCCCTTTTCATTGTCTTTCTCTGCCTCCGTCGCTCTCCTCTCTCTCTCTGCCTCCGTCTCTCTCTCAGTCTCTCTCTCTCTCTTCCCTTTTCATTGTCTTTCTCTGCCTCCGTCTCTCCCCTCTCTCTCTCTTCCCTTTTCATTGTCTTTCTCTGCCTCCGTCGCTCTCCTCTCTCTCTTCCCTATTAATTCTCTTTCTCTGCCTCCGTCTCTCCTCTCTCTCTTCCCTTTCATTGTCTTTCTCTGCCTCCGTCTCTCTCTCTCTTCCCTTTCATTGTCTTTCTCTGCCTCCGTCTCTCTCTCTCTTCCCTTTCATTCTCTTTCTCTGCCTCCGTCTCTCTCTCTCTTCCCTTTTCATTGTCTTTCTCTGCCTCTGAATCTCCCGTCTCTCTCTCTCTTCCCAATTCATTGTCTTTCTCTGCCTCCGTCTCTACTCGCTCTCTTCCCTTTTCATTGTCTTTCTCTGCCTCCGTCTCTCTCTCTCTCTTCCCTTTTCATTGTCTTTCTCTGCCTCCGTCTCTCTCTCTCTTCCCTTTTCATTGTCTTTCTCTGCCTCCGTCTCTCCCCCCTCTCTCTCTTCCCTATTCATTGTCTTTCTCAGCCTCCGTCTCTCCCCCCTCTCTCTCTTCCTTATTCATTGTCTTTCTCTGCCTCCATCTCTCCCCCCTCTCTCTTCCCTTTTCATTGTCTTTCTCTGCCTCCGTCTCTACCCCCTCTCTCTCTTCCCTTTTCATTGTCTTTCTCTTCCTCCGTCTCTCCTCTCTCTTCCCTTTCATTGTCTTTCTCTGCCTCCGTCTCTCCCCCCTCTCTCTCTTCCCTTTTCATTGTCTTTCTCTGCCTCCGTCTCTCTCCTCTCTCTCTCTTCCCTTTTCATTGTCTTTCTCTGCCTCAGTCTCTCCTCTCTCTCTTCCCTTATGATTGTCTTTCTCTGCCTCAGTCTCTCCTCTCTCTCTTCCCTTTTCATTGTCTTTCTCTGCCTCCGTCTCTCTCTCTCTTGCCTTTTCATTGTCTTTCTCTGCCTCCGTCTCTCTCTCTTCCCTTTTCATTGTCTTTCTCTGCCTCCGTCTCTCCTCTCTCTCTTCCCTTTCATTGTCTTTCTCTGCCTGTCTCTTCTCTGCCTTTTCATTGTCTTTCTCTGCCTCCTCTCTCTCTCTTCCCTTTTCATTGTCTTTCTCTGCCTCCGTCTCTCTCTCTCTTCCCTTTTCATTGTCTTTCTCTGCCTCCGTCTCTCTCTCTTCCCTTTTCATTGTCTTTCTCTGCCTCCGTCTCTCCCCATCTCTCTCTTCCCTTTTCATTGTCTTTCTCTGCCTCCGGCTCCCCCCCCCTCTCTCTCTTCCCTTTTCATTGTCTTTCTCTGCCTCTGAATCTCCCCCTCTCTCTCTTCCCTATTCATTGTCTTTCTCTGCCTCCGTCTCTACTCGCTCTCTTCCCTTTTCATTGTCTTTCTCTGCCTCCGTCTCTCCTCTCTCTCTTCCCTTATGATTGTCTTTCTCTGCCTCCGTCTCTCTACTCTCTCTCTTCCCTTTTCATTCTCCTTCTCTGCCTCCGTCTCTCTCTCTCTTCCCTTTTCATTGTCTTTCTCTGCCTCCGTCTCTCTCTCTCTTCCCTTTTCATTGTCTTTCTCTGCCTCCGTCTCTCCCCCCTCTCTCTCTTCCCTATTCATTGTCTTTCTCAGCCTCCGTCTCTCCCCCCTCTCTCTCTTCCCTATTCATTGTCTTTCTCTGCCTCCGTCTCTCCCCCCTCTCTCTTCCCTTTTCATTGTCTTTCTCTGCCTCCGTCTCTCCCCCCTCTCTCTCTTCCCTTTTCATTGTCTTTCTTTGCCTCCGTCTCTCCCCCCTCTCTCTCTTCCCTTTTCATTTTCTTTCTCTGCCTCCGTCTCTCCCCCTCTCTCTCTTCCCTTATTCATTGTCTTTCTCTGCCTCCGTCTCTCCCCCTCTCTCTCTTCCCTTTTCATTGTCTTTCTCTGCCTCCGTCTCTCCCCCCTCTCTCTCTTCCCTATTCATTGTCTTTCTCTGCCTCCGTCTCTCCCCCTCTCTCTCTTCCCTATTCATTGTCTTTCTCTGCCTCCGTCTCTCCCCCCCCTCTCTCTTCCTTTTCATTGTCTTTCTCTGCCTCCGTCTCTCTCTCTTCCCTTTTCATTGTCTTTCTCTGCCTCCGTCTCTCTCTCTCTTCCCTTTTCATTGTCTTTCTCTGCCTCCGTCTCTCTCTCTCTTCCCTTTTCATTGTCTTTCTCTGCCTCCGTCTCTCTCTCTCTTCCCTGTTCATTGTCTTTCTCTGCCTCCGTCTCTCTCTCTCTCTTCCCTTTTCATTGTCTTTCTCTGCCTCCGTCTCTCTCTCTCTCTTCCCTTTTCATTGTCTTTCTCTGCCTCCGTCTCTCCACCCTCTCTCTCTTCCCTATTCATTGTCTTTCTCTGCCTCCGTCTCTCTCCTCTCTCTCTCTCTTCCCTTTTCATTGTCTTTCTCTGCCTCCGTCTCTCCCCTCTCTCTCTCTTCCCTTTTCATTGTCTTTCTCTGCCTCCGTCGCTCTCCTCTCTCTCTTCCCTATTAATTCTCTTTCTCTGCCTCCGTCTCTCCTCTCTCTCTTCCCTTTCTTTGTCTTTCTCTGCCTCCGTCTCTCCTCTCTCTTCCCTTTCATTCTCTTTCTCTGCCTCCGTCTCTCCTCTCTCTCTTCCCTTTTCATTGTCTTTCTCTGCCTCCGTCTCTCCACCCTCTCTCTCTTCCCTATTCATTGTCTTTCTCTGCCTCCGTCTCTCCTCTCTCTCTCTCTTCCCTTTTCATTGTCTTTCTCTGCCTCCGTCGCTCTCCTCTCTCTCTCTGCCTCCGTCTCTCTCTCTCTCTCTCTCTCTTCCCTTTTCATTGTCTTTCTCTGCCTCCGTCTCTCCCTCTCTCTCTCTTCCCTTTTCATTGTCTTTCTCTGCCTCCGTCTCTCCTCTCTCTCTTCCCTATTCATTGTCTTTCTCTGCCTCCGTCTCTCCTCTCTCTCTTCCCTTTCATTGTCTTTCTCTGCCTCCGTCTCTCCTCTCTCTTCCCTTTCATTCTCTTTCTCTGCCTCCGTCTCTCCTCTCTCTCTTCCCTTTTCATTCTCTTTCTCTGCCTCCGTCTCTCTCCTCTCTCTCTCTTCCCTTTTCATTGTCTTTCTCTGCCTCCGTCTCTCCCCCTCTCTCTCTTCCCTTTTCATTGTCTTTTTCTGCCTCCGTCTCTCTCCCTCTCTCTCTCTTCCCTTTTCATTGTCTTTCTCTGCCTCCGTCGCTCTCCTCTCTCTCTCTGCCTCCGTCTCTCTCTCCTCTCTCTCTCTCTTCCCTTTTCATTGTCTTTCTCTGCCTCCGTCTCTCCCCTCTCTCTCTCTTCCCTTTTCATTGTCTTTCTCTGCCTCCGTCTCTCCTCTCTCTCTTCCCTATTAATTGTCTTTCTCTGCCTCCGTCTCTCCTCTCTCTCTTCCCTTTCTTTGTCTTTCTCTGCCTCCGTCTCTCCTCTCTCTTCCCTTTCATTGTCTTTCTCTGCCTCCGTCTCTCCTCTCTCTCTTCCCTTTTCATTCTCTTTCTCTGCCTCCGTCGCTCTCCTCTCTCTCTCTGCCTCCGTCTCTCTCCTCTCTCTCTCTCTTCCCTTTTCATTGTCTCTCTCTGCCTCCGTCTCTCTCCTCTCTTCCCTTTCATTCTCTTTCTCTGCCTCTGTCTCTCCTCTCTCTCTTCCCTATTAATTATCTTTCTCTGCCTCCGTCTCTCCTCTCTCTCTTCCCTTTCTTTGTCTTTCTCTGCCTCCGTCTCTCCTCTCTCTTCCCTTTCATTCTCTTTCTCTGCCTCCGTCTCTCCTCTCTCTCTTCCCTTTTCATTCTCTTTCTCTGCCTCCGTCTCTCTCCTCTCTCTCTCTTCCCTTTTCATTGTCTTTCTCTGCCTCCGTCTCTCTCCTCTC
Organism: Oncorhynchus clarkii lewisi; assembly: GCF_045791955.1. Classification (NCBI taxonomy): domain Eukaryota; kingdom Metazoa; phylum Chordata; class Actinopteri; order Salmoniformes; family Salmonidae; genus Oncorhynchus; species Oncorhynchus clarkii. The sequence continues at coordinate 36,797,764 of NC_092166.1, read as the reverse complement.
TCTCTTCCCTTTTCATTGTCTCTCTCTGCCTCCGTCGCTCTCCTCTCTCTCTCTCTTCCCTTTTCATCGTCTTATTCTGCTTCCGTCGCTCTCCTCTCTCTCTCTCTCTTCCCTTTTCATTGTCTTTCTCTGCCTCCGTCTCTCCCCCCTCTCTCTTCCCTATTCATTGTCTTTCTCTGCCTCCGTCTCTCCCCACTCTCTCTCTTCCCTATTCATTGTCTTTCTCTGCCTCCGTCTCTCCCCACTCTCTCTCTTCCCTTTCATTCTCTTTCTCTGCCTCCGTCTCTCCTCTCTCTCTTCCCTTTCATTCTCTTTCTCTGCCTCCGTCTCTCCTCTCTCTCTTCCCTATTCATTCTCTTTCTCTGCCTCCGTCTCTCCTCTCTCTCTTCCCTTTCATTCTCTTTCTCTGCCTCCGTCTCTCCTCTCTCTCTTCCCTATTCATTCTCGTTCTCTGCCTACGTCTCTCCTCTCTCTCTTCCCTTTTCATTGTCTTTCTCTGCCTCCGTCTCTCTCCTCTCTCTCTTCCCTTTTCATTGTCTTTCTCTGCCTCCGTCTCTCTCCTCTCTCTCTTCCCTTTTCATTGTCTTTCTCTGCCTCCGTCTCTCTCCTCTCTCTCTCTTCCCTTTTCATTGTCTTTCTCTGCCTCAGTCTCTCCTCTCTCTCTTCCCTTATGATTGTCTTTCTCTGCCTCAGTCTCTCCTCTCTCTCTTCCCTTTTCATTGTCTTTCTCTGCCTCCGTCTCTCTCTCTCTTGCCTTTTCATTGTCTTTCTCTGCCTCCGTCTCTCTCTCTTCCCTTTTCATTGTCTTTCTCTGCCTCCGTCTCTCCTCTCTCTCTTCCCTTTCATTGTCTTTCTCTGCCTCCGTCTCTCTCCTCTCTCTCTCTTCCCTTTTCATTGTCTTTCTCTGCCTCCGTCTCTCTCCTCTCTCTCTCTTCCCTTTTCATTGTCTCTCTCTGCCTCCGTCGCTCTCCTCTCTCTCTCTCTTCCCTTTTCATCGTCTTTTTCTGCTTCCGTCGCTCTCCTCTCTCTCTCTCTTCCCTTTTCATTGTCTTTCTCTGCCTCCGTCTCTCCCCCCTCTCTCTTCCCTATTCATTGTCTTTCTCTGCCTCCGTCTCTCCCCACTCTCTCTCTTCCCTATTCATTGTCTTTCTCTGCCTCAGTCTCTCCTCTCTCTCTTCCCTTATGATTGTCTTTCTCTGCCTCAGTCTCTCCTCTCTCTCTTCCCTTTTCATTGTCTTTCTCTGCCTCCGTCTCTCTCTCTCTTGCCTTTTCATTGTCTTTCTCTGCCTCCGTCTCTCTCTCTTCCCTTTTCATTGTCTTTCTCTGCCTCCGTCTCTCCTCTCTCTCTTCCCTTTCATTGTCTTTCTCTGCCTCCGTCTCTCTCTCTCTCTCTTCCCTTTTCATTGTCTTTCTCTGCCTCCGTCTCCTCTCTCTCTCTTCCCTTTTCATTGTCTCTCTCTGCCTCCGTCGCTCTCCCTCTCTCTCTCTTCCCTTTTCATGTCTTTTTCTGCTTCGTCGCTCTCCCTCTCTCTCTCTTCCCTTTTCATTGTCTTTCTCTGCCTCCGTCTCTCCCCCCTCTCTCTTCCCTATTCATTGTCTTTCTCTGCCTCCGTCTCTCCCCACTCTCTCTCTTCCCTATTCATTGTCTTTCTCTGCCTCCGTCTCTCCCCACTCTCTCTCTTCCCTTTCATTCTCTTTCTCTGCCTCCGTCTCTCCTCTCTCTCTTCCCTTTCATTCTCTTTCTCTGCCTCCATCTCTCCTCTCTCTCTTCCCTATTCATTCTCTTTCTCTGCCTCCGTCTCTCTTCTCTCTCTTCCCTTTCATTCTCTTTCTCTGCCTCCGTCTCTCCTCTCTCTCTTCCCTATTCATTCTCTTTCTCTGCCTACGTCTCTCCTCTCTCTCTTCCCTTTTCATTGTCTTTCTCTGCCTCAGTCTCTCCTCTCTCTCTTCCCTTATGATTGTCTTTCTCTGCCTCAGTCTCTCCTCTCTCTTCCCTTTCATTGTCTTTCTCTGCCTCCGTCTCTCCCCCTCTCTCTCTTCCCTTTTCATTGTCTTTCTCTGCCTCCGTCTCTCTCCTCTCTCTCTCTTCCCTTTTCATTGTCTTTCTCTGCCTCAGTCTCTCCTCTCTCTCTTCCCTTATGATTGTCTTTCTCTGCCTCAGTCTCTCCTCTCTCTCTTCCCTTTTCATTGTCATTCTCTGCCTCCGTCTCTCTCTCTCTTGCCTTTTCATTGTCTTTCTCTGCCTCCGTCTCTCTCTCTTCCCTTTTCATTGTCTTTCTCTGCCTCCGTCTCTCCTCTCTCTCTTCCCTTTCATTGTCTTTCTCTGCCTCCGGCTCCCCCCCCCTCTCTCTCTTCCCTTTTCATTGTCTTTCTCTGCCTCTGGATCTCCCCCTCTCTCTCTTCCCTATTCATTGTCTTTCTCTGCCTCCGTCTCTACTCTATCTCTTCCCTTTTCATTGTCTTTCTCTGCCTCCGTCTCTCTCTCTCCCTCTTCCCTTTTCATTATCTTTCTCTGCCTCCGTCTCTCTCTCTCTTCCCTTTTCATTGTCTTTCTCTGCCTCCGTCTCTCTCTCTCTTCCCTTTTCATTGTCTTTCTCTGCCTCCGTCTCTCCCCCCTCTCTCTCTTCCCTATTCATTGTCTTTCTCAGCCTCCGTCTCTCCCCCCTCTCTCTCTTCCCTTTTCATTGTCTTTCTCTGCCTCCGTCTCTCCCCCTCTCTCTCTTCCCTTTTCATTGTCTTTCTCTGCCTCCGTCTCTCCTCTCTCTTCCCTTTCATTGTCTTTCTCTGCCTCCGTCTCTCCCCCCTCTCTCTCTTCCCTTTTCATTGTCTTTCTCTGCCTCCGTCTCTCCCCCTCTCTCTCTTCCCTTTTCATTTTCTTTCTCTGCCTCCGTCTCTCTGCCCCCTCTCTCTCTTCCCTATTCATTGTCTTTCTCTGCCTCCGTCTCTCCCCCCTCTCTCTCTTCCTATTCATTGTCTTTCTCTGCCTCCGTCTCTCCTCTCTCTCTTCCCTTTTCATTGTCTTTCTCTGCCTCCGTCTCTCTCTCTTCCCTATTCATTGTCTTTCTCTGCCTCAGTCTCTCCTCTCTCTCTTCCCTTATGATTGTCTTTCTCTGCCTCAGTCTCTCCTCTCTCTCTTCCCTTTTCATTGTCTTTCTCTGCCTCCGTCTCTCTCTCTCTTGCCTTTTCATTGTCTTTCTCTGCCTCCGTCTCTCTCTCTTCCCTTTTCATTGTCTTTCTCTGCCTCCGTCTCTCCTCTCTCTCTTCCCTTTCATTGTCTTTCTCTGCCTCCGTCTCTCTCTCTCTCTCTCTTCCCTTTTCATTGTCTTTCTCTGCCTCCGTCTCTCTCCTCTCTCTCTCTTCCCTTTTCATTGTCTCTCTCTGCCTCCGTCGCTCTCCTCTCTCTCTCTCTTCCCTTTTCATCGTCTTTCTCTGCTTCCGTCGCTCTCCTCTCTCTCTCTCTTCCCTTTTCATTGTCTTTCTCTGCCTCCGTCTCTCCCCCCTCTCTCTTCCCTATTCATTGTCTTTCTCTGCCTCCGTCTCTCCCCACTCTCTCTCTTCCCTATTCATTGTCTTTCTCTGCCTCCGTCTCTCCCCACTCTCTCTCTTCCCTTTCATTCTCTTTCTCTGCCTCCGTCTCTCCTCTCTCTCTTCCCTTTCATTCTCTTTCTCTGCCTCCGTCTCTCCTCTCTCTCTTCCCTATTCATTCTCTTTCTCTGCCTCCGTCTCTCTTCTCTCTCTTCCCTTTCATTCTCTTTCTCTGCCTCCGTCTCTCCTCTCTCTCTTCCCTATTCATTCTCTTTCTCTGCCTACGTCTCTCCTCTCTCTCTTCCCTTTTCATTGTCTTTCTCTGCCTCAGTCTCTCCTCTCTCTCTTCCCTTATGATTGTCTTTCTCTGCCTCAGTCTCTCCTCTCTCTTCCCTTTCATTGTCTTTCTCTGCCTCCGTCTCTCCCCCTCTCTCTCTTCCCTTTTCATTGTCTTTCTCTGCCTCCGTCTCTCTCCTCTCTCTCTCTTCCCTTTTCATTGTCTTTCTCTGCCTCAGTCTCTCCTCTCTCTCTTCCCTTATGATTGTCTTTCTCTGCCTCAGTCTCTCCTCTCTCTCTTCCCTTTTCATTGTCATTGTCTTTCTCTGCCTCCGTCTCTCTCTCTCTTGCCTTTTCATTGTCTTTCTCTGCCTCCGTCTCTCTCTCTTCCCTTTTCATTGTCTTTCTCTGCCTCCGTCTCTCCTCTCTCTCTTCCCTTTCATTGTCTTTCTCTGCCTCCGGCTCCCCCCCCTCTCTCTCTCTTCCCTTTTCATTGTCTTTCTCTGCCTCTGGATCTCCCCCTCTCTCTCTTCCCTATTCATTGTCTTTCTCTGCCTCCGTCTCTACTCTATCTCTTCCCTTTTCATTGTCTTTCTCTGCCTCCGTCTCTCTACTCTCCCTCTTCCCTTTTCATTATCTTTCTCTGCCTCCGTCTCTCTCTCTCTTCCCTTTTCATTGTCTTTCTCTGCCTCCGTCTCTCTCTCTCTTCCCTTTTCATTGTCTTTCTCTGCCTCCGTCTCTCCCCCCTCTCTCTCTTCCCTATTCATTGTCTTTCTCAGCCTCCGTCTCTCCCCCCTCTCTCTCTTCCCTTTTCATTGTCTTTCTCTGCCTCCGTCTCTCCCCCCTCTCTCTCTTCCCTTTTCATTGTCTTTCTCTTCCTCCGTCTCTCCTCTCTCTTCCCTTTCATTGTCTTTCTCTGCCTCCGTCTCTCCCCCTCTCTCTCTTCCCTTTTTATTGTCTTTCTCTGCCTCCGTCTCTCCCCCCTCTCTCTCTTCCCTTTTCATTTTCTTTCTCTGCCTCCGTCTCTCCCCCCTCTCTCTCTTCCCTATTCATTGTCTTTCTCTGCCTCCGTCTCTCCCCCCTCTCTCTCTTCCTATTCATTGTCTTTCTCTGCCTCCGTCTCTCTGCCTCCGTCTCTCTCTCTTCCCTTTTCATTGTCTTTCTCTGCCTCCGTCTCTCTCTCTTCCCTTTTCATTGTCTTTCTCTGCCTCCGTCTCTCTCTCTCTTCCCTTTTCATTGTCTTTCTCTGCCTCCGTCTCTCTCTCTCTTCCCTGTTCATTGTCTTTCTCTGCCTCCGTCTCTCTCCTCTCTCTCTCTTCCCTTTTCATTGTCTTTTTCTGCCTCCGTCTCTCTCCTCTCTCTCTCTTCCCTTTTCATTGTCTTTCTCTGCCTCCGTCTCTCCCCCTCTCGCTCTTCCCTTTTCATTGTCTTTCTCTGCCTCCGTCGCTCTCCTCTCTCTCTCTGCCTCCGTCTCTCTCCTCTCTCTCTCTCTCTTCCCTTTTCATTGTCTTTCTCTGCCTCCGTCTCTCCCCCCTCTCTCTCTTCCCTTTTCATTGTCTTTCTCTGCCTCCGTCGCTCTCCTCCCTCTCTCTGCCTCGGTCTCTCTCCTCTCTTCCCTTTCATTCTCTTTCTCTGCCTCCATCTCTCCTCTCTCTCTTCCCTATTAATTCTCTTTCTCTGCCTCCGTCTCTCCTCTCTCTCTTCCCTTTCTTTGTCTTTCTCTGCCTCCGTCTCTCCTCTCTCTTCCCTTTCATTCTCTTTCTCTGCCTCCGTCTCTCCTCTCTCTCTTCCCTTTTCATTCTCATTCTCTGCCTCTGTCTCTCTCCTCTCTCTCTCTTCCCTTTTCATTGTCTTTCTCTGCCTCCGTCTCTCTCCTCTCTCTCTCTTCCCTTTTCATTGTCTCTCTCTGCCTCCGTCGCTCTCCTCTCTCTCTCTCTTCCCTTTTCATCGTCTTTCTCTGCTTCCGTTGCTCTCCTCTCTCTCTCTCTTCCCTTTTCATTGTCTTTCTCTGCCTCCGTCTCTCCCCACTCTCTCTCTTCCCTATTCATTGTCTTTCTCTGCCTCCGTCTCTCCCCACTCTCTCTCTTCCCTTTCATTCTCTTTCTCTGCCTCCGTCTCTCCTCTCTCTCTTCCCTATTCATTCTCTTTCTCTGCCTCCGTCTCTCCTCTCTCTTCCCTTTCATTCTCTTTCTCTGCCTCCGTCTCTCCTCTCTCTCTTCCCTATTCATTCTCTTTCTCTGCCTACGTCTCTCCTCTCTCTCTTCCCTTTTCATTGTCTTTCTCTGCCTCCGTCTCTCTCTTCTCTCTCTCTTCCCTTTTCATTGTCTTTCTCTGCCTCCGTCTCTCCTCACTCTCTCTCTTCCCTATTCATTCTCTTCTCTGCCTCCGTCTCTCCCCCCTCTCTCTCTTCCCTATTCATTCTCTTTCTCTGCCTCCGTCTCTCTCCTCTCTCTCTCTTCCCTTTTCATTGTCTTTCTCTGCCTCCGTCTCTCTCCTCTCTCTCTTCCCTTTTCATTGTCTTTCTCTGCCTCCGTTTCTCTCTCTCTTCCCTTTTCATTGTCTTTTTCTGCCTCCATCTCTCTCTCTCTTCCCTTTTCATTGTCTTTTTCTGCCTCCGTCTCTCTCCTCTCTCTCTCTTCCCTTTTCATTGTCTTTCTCTGCCTACGTCTCTCCCCCTCTCTCTCTTCCCTTTTCATTGTCTTTCTCTGCCTCCGTCGCTCTCCTCTCTCTCTCTGCCTCCCTCCTCTCTCTCTCTTCCCTTTTCATTGTCTTTCTCTGCCTCCGTCTCTCTCCTCTCTCTCTTCCCTTTTCATTGTCTTTCTCTGCCTCCGTCTCTCTACTCTCTCTTCCCTTTTCATTGTCTTTCTCTGCCTCCGTCTCTCCCCTCTCTCTTCCCTTTTCATTGTCTTTCTCTGCCTCCGTCGCTCTCCTCTCTCTCTTCCCTTTTCATTGTCTTTCTCTGCCTCCGTCTCTCCCCTCTCTCTCTCTTCCCTTTTCATTGTCTTTCTCTGCCTCCGTCTCTCACCCCCCTCCCTCTCTCTCTTCCCTTTTCATTGTCTTTCTCTGCCTCCGTCGCTCTCCTCTCTCTCTCTCCCCTTTTCATTGTCTTTCTCTGCCTCAGTGATCTCAGTTTAGCAGACTTCATTTGGGCTGGATGGGATTATTTCTTCTTTCTTTCTTTCTCTGTCTGCCCTCTCTCTGTCTGCCCTGTCTCTGTCTCAACTGTCTACAAACTGACAAATTACAAAAAATAAAGCATAAAACCAACCATCTCAATATACACAACTGGACACACTCTTTTTCTCCTCTATGCATTCACATTCCTTTCTGAAGGAAAAGTGTTATGTTGTTTCTGCTGCCCAGGAGGTCAATGACTGTCAGTAATGAGGAAACTATCCTAATCAGAGGCCAATACATCCCCACCTCTCTCTCTCTCTCTGTGTCTCTGTCTCTGTCTCTCTCTATCTCACTCTCTCTCCCTGAATTTCAATTCAATTTAAGGGCTTTATTGGCATGGGAAACATAGGTTAACATGGCCAAAGTAAATGAAATAGATAATAAACAAAAGTGAAATAAATAATAAAAATGAACAGTAAACATTACACTCACAGAAGTTCCAAAAGAATAGAGACATTTCAAATGTCATATTATGTTTATGTACAGTGTTGTAACAAATAGTTAAAGTACAAAAGGGAAAATAAATAAACATAAATATGGGTTGTATGGTGTTTGTTCTTCACTGGTTGACCTTTTTTTGTGGCAACAGGTCACAAATATTGCTGCTGTGATGGCACACTGTGGTATTTCACTCAGTAGATATGGGAGTTTATCAAATTTCGGATTGTACAGAGCCACAAAGAATTTGAAAACAATCTGAGGGAAATATGTGTCTCTAATATGGTCAAACATTTGGCAGGAGGTTAGGAAGTGCAGCTCAGTTTCCACATCATTTTGTGGGCAGTGAGCACATAGTCTGTCTTCTCTTGAGAGCCAGGGCAGGCTACGGCGTCCTTTCTCAATAGCAAGGCTATGCTCACAAAGTCTGTACATAGTCAAAGCTTTCCTTAAGTTTGGGTCAGTCACAGTTGTCAGGTATTCTGCCACTGGGTACTCTCTGTTTAGTGGGCCAAATAGCATTCTAGTTTGCTCTGTTTATTTGTTAATTCTTTCCAATGTGTCAAATAATTATATTTTTGTTTTCTCATGATTTGGTTGGGTCTAATTGTGTTGCTGTCCTGGGGCATGTTTGTGAGAGCCCCAGGACCAGCTTGCTTAGGGGTCTCTTCTCCAGGTTCATCTCTCTGTAGGTGAAGGCTTTGTTAAGGAAGGTTTGGGAATCGCTTCCTTTTAGCTGGTTGTAGAATTTAACAGCTCTTTTCTGGATTTTGATAATTAGCAGGTATCGGCCTAAATCTGCTCTGCATGCATTATTTGGTGTTTTACGTACACTGATTATATTTGTTCAGAATTCTGCATGCAGAGTCTCAATTGGGTGTTGGTCCCATTTTGTGAATTCTTGGTTGGTGAGCGGACCCCAGACCTTACAACCATGAAGGAACAATGGGTTCTATAACTGATTCAAATATTTTTAGCCAGATCCTAATTGGAATGTCTTATATCTTATGCTTCATGGAGTCATGGCAGAACGACGACACAATCCACATTTAGCTGGCTGGCTGACATTGTACCGGAAGGACAGAACAGCGGCGTCTGGTAAGACAAGGGGAGGCGGACTATGTATTTTTGTAAATAACAGCTGGTGCACGATATCTAAGGAAGTCTCGAGGTTTTGCTCACCTGAGGCAGAGTATCTCATGATAAGCTGTAGACCACACTATCTACCAAGAGAGTTTATCTGTATTTTTCGTAGCTGTCTACATACCTCCTCAGACTAAGGCTGGCACTAAGATCACACTCGATGAGCTGTATTCCGCCATAAGAAAACAGGAAAACACTCACCCAGAGGCGGCGCTCCTAGTAGCCAGGGACTTAAATTGATCTTTCCAAATGTGTATCTGCATGTTAAATGTGCAACCAGAGGGAAAAAAACTCTGGAACCACCTTTACTCCACACACAGAGACGCATACAAAGCTCTCCCTCGCCCTTCCTTTGGCAAATCTGACCATAATTCTATCCTCCTGATTATTAGCAAAAATTAAAGCAGGAAACACCAGTGACTAAATCAATAAAAAAGTGGTCGGATGAAGCAGATGCCAAGCTCCAGGACTGTTTTGCTAGCACAGACTAGAATATATTTCCGGAATCCTCTGATGGCATTGAGGAGTACACCACATCAGTTATTGCATTCAAGAACAAGTGCATTGTTGTCCCCAAAGTGACCGTACGTACATATTCCAACCAGAAGCCATGGACTACAAGCAACATCCGCACTGAGCTAAAGGCTAGAGCTGCCGCATTCAAAGAGCTGGACTCTAACCCGGAAGCTTATGTAACCGATGTGAAATGGCTAGCTAGTTAGTGGGGTGCGCGCTAATAGCGTTTCAATCGGTGACGTCACTCGCTCTGAGACCTTGAAGTAGTTCTTACCCTTGCTCTGCAAGGGCCGCTGCTTTTGTGCAGTGATGGGTAACGATGCTTTGAGGTTGGCTGTTGTCGATGTGTGGAGAGGGTCCCTGGTTCGGGACGAGGAGAGGGACGGAAGCCAAACTGTTACATTGATGCTGTTGACCCGGATCACTGGTTGCTGCGGAAAAGGAGAGGGGGGTGAGTGTAACCGATGTGAAATGGCTAGCTAGTTAGGGGGAGGTAGGCTAATAGCGTTTCAATTGGTGACGTCACTCACTCTGAGACCTTGAAGTACTTGTTCCCCCTGCTCTGCAAGGGCCGTGGAGCGATGGGTAATGATGCTTTGTGGGTGTCAGTTGTTGATGTGTAGAGGGTCCCTGTTTCGAGTCCAGGTAGGGGTTACACTTATAATACCCTCCGATGAACCATCAAACAGGCAAAGCGTCAATACAGGACTAAGATTGAATCGTACTACACTGGCTCTGATGCTCGTCGGATGTGGCAGGGCTTGCAAACCATTACAGACTACAAAGGGAAGCACAGCCGAGAGCTGCCCAGTGACACAAGCCTACCGGACAAGCTAAATTACTGTGATTGCTTCGAGGCAAATAACACTGAAACATGCATGAGAGCACCAGCTGTTCCCGGAAGACTGCGTGTTCACGCTCTCCCCAGCCAATGTGACTAAGACCCTTAAACAAGTCAACATCCGGGATGCTGGCTTTCTAGGCAGAGTTCCTATTTCCAGTGTCTGTGTTCTTTTGCCAATCTTAATCTTTTATTTGTATTGGCCAGTCTGAGATATGGCTTTTTCTTTGCAACTATGCCTAGAAGGCCAGCATCCTGGAGTTGCCTCTTCGCTGTTGACGTTGAGACTGGTGTTTTGCGGGTACTATTTAATGAAGCTGCCAGTTGAGGACTTGTAAGGTGTCTGTTTCTCAAACTAGACACTCTAATGTACTTTGTCCTCTTAATCAGTTGTGCACCTGGGCCTCCAACTCTTTCTATTCTGGTTAGAGCCAGTTTGGCTGTTTTGTGAAAGGAGTAGTACACAGCGTTGTACGATATCTCCAGTTTCTTGGCAATTTCTCGCATGGAATAGCCTTCATTTCTGAGAACAAGAACAGAATAACGAGTTTCAGAAGAAAGTGCTTGTTTCTGGCCATTTTGAGCCTGTAATCGAACCCACAATTGCTGATGCTCCAGATACTCAACTAGTCTAAAGAAGGGCAGTTTTATTGCTTCTTTAATGAGAACAAAAGTTTTCAGCTGTGCTAACATAATTGCAAAAGGGTTTTCTAATGATCAATTAGCCTTTTAAAATGATAACCTTAAACAGATTTAACACAACGTGCCATTGGAACACAGGAGTGATGGTTGCTGATAATGGGCCTCTGTATGCCAATGTAGATATTCCATAAAAACATTGGTATTTTCCAGCTGCAGTAGTCATTTACAACATTAACCATGTCTACACTGTATTTCTGATCAATTTGATGTTATTTTAATAGACAAAAATGTGCTTTTCTTTCAAAAACAAGGACATTTCCAAGTGACCCCAAACTTTTGAACGGTAGTATATGTGAGAATTCTATTCAATGACTTGAGCTGGGCGTTCAACACCATAGTGCCCTCAAAGCTCATCAATAAACTAAGGACCATGGGACTAAACACCTCCCTCTGCAACTGGATCCTGGACTTCTTGACGGGCCACCCCCAGGTGGTAAGGGTAGGTAACAACACATCCACCACGCTGATCCTCAACACAGGAGCCCCTCAGGGGTGCGTGCTCAGTCATCTCCTGTACTCCCTGTTCACTCTGTGATCATGGCCAGGCACGACTGCAACACCATCATTAAGTTTGCCGATAACCCAACAGTGGTAGGCCTGATCACCGACAACAATGAGACAGCCTATAGGGAGGAAGTCAGAGGCCGTGGCCGTGTGGTGCAAGGACAACAACCTCTCCCTCAACGTGATAAAGACAAAGGAGAGGATTGTGGACTACAGGAAAAAGAGGACCGAGCACACCCCACCCCCATTCTCATCGACGGGGCTACAGTGGAGCTGGCTGAGAGCTTCAAGTTCCTTGGTGTCCACATCACTAACAAACTAACATGGTCCAAGCAGACCAAGACCGTCTTGAAGAGGGCTCAACAAAACCTATTCCCCCTCAGGAGACTGCAAAGATTTGTTATGGATACTCAGATCCTGAAAAGGTTCTAAACCTGCACCATCGAGAGCATCCTGACTGGTTGCATCACTGCCTGGTATGGCAACTGCTTGGCCTCCAACCGCAAGGCACTAGAGTGTAGTGAGAACGGTCCAGTACATCACTGGGGCCAAGCTTCCTGTCATCCAGGACCTTTATACCAGGCGGTGTCAGAGGAAGGCCTTAAAAATAGTCAAAGACTCCAGCCACCCTAGTCATAAACTCTTCTCTCTGCTACCGCATGGCAAGCGGTACCCGAGCGCCAAGTCTAGATCCAAGAGGCTTCTAAACAGCTTCTACCCCCACGCTATAAGACTCCTGAACATCTAATAGAATGGCTACCCAAACTATTTTCATTGCCCTGCCCGATTTTATACCATGAGTAACCTCATCTAACGCTGTAGCGGTACCCCCCTGTATATAGTCTTGCTATTTTTATTTTACTGCTGCTGTTTAATTACTTGTTACTTTTATTTCATATTCTTATCCGTATTTTTTTAAACTGCATTGTTGGTTAGGGGCTCGTAAGCAAGCATTTCACTGTAAGGTGTACACCTCTTCTATTTGGCGTATGTGACTAACATTTGATTTGATTTACATGTAAAATTGTATGTTCCTTTTGATGGCATAGAAGGTCCTTCTTGGCTTGTCTCTCGGCTCATTCACAGCTTTGTGGAAGTTACCTGTGGCGCTGATGTTTAGGCCGAGGCATGTAAAGTTTTTTTGTGTGCTCTTGGGCAACGGTTTCAAGATGGAATTTGTATTTGTGGTCCTGGCAACTGGACCTTTTTTGGAACACCATTATTTTTGTTTTACTAAGATTTACTGTCAGGGCCCAGGTCTGACAGAGTCTGTGCAGAAGATCTAGGTGCTGCTGTTGTTCCTCCTTGGTTGGTGACAGAAGCACCAGATCATCAGCAAACAGTAGACATTCAACTTCAGATCCTAGTAGGGTGAGGCCGGGTGCTGCAAACGGTTCTAGTGCCCTCGGCAATTTGTTGATATATATGTTGAAGAGGGTGGGGCTTAAGCTGCATCCCTGTCTCACCCCACGGCCCTGTGGAAAGAAATGTTTGTGTTTTTTGGAAATTTTAATTTTAACCACACACTTGTTGTTTGTGTACATGGATTTATAATGTTGTATGTTTTTCCCCTAACATCACTTTCCATCAATTTGTATAGCAGACCCTCGTGCCAAATTGAGTCAAAAGCTTTCTTGAGATCAACAAAGCATGAAAAAACTTTGCCTTTGTTTTGGTTTGTTTGTCAATTAGGGTGTGCAGTGGGAATACGTGGTCTGTCGTACGGTAATTTGGTAAAAATACAATTTTCCATTTGCTTAGTACAATGTTTTCACTGAGGAATTGAACTATTCTGCTGTTAATGATATTGCAGAGGATTTTCCCAAGGTTGCTGTTGACGTATATCCCACGGTAGTTATTGGGGTCAAATTTGTCTCCACTTTTGTGGATTGAGGTGATCAGTCCTTGGTTCCAAATATTGGGGAAGGTGCCAGAGCTAAGGATGATGTTAAAGAGTTTAAGAATAGCCTATTGGAATTTGTGATCTGCATATTTTATCATTTCATTGAGGATACCATCAACACCAAATGCCTTTTTGGGGTTGGAGGGTTTGTATTTTGTCCTGTAGTTCATTCAAAGTAATTGGAGAATCCAGTCAAGCTCATTACCATAACGCAACGTTTCCTATTCATGAAAATCGCAAATTAAATTAAATAAATATATTGAAACACAAGCTTAGCCTTTTGTTAACAACACTGTCATCTCAGATTTTCAAAACATGCTTTAACCAAAGCTGCACAAGCATTTGTGTAAGAGTATTGATAGCCTAGCATAGCATTAAGCCTAGCATTCAGCAGGCAACATTTTCACAAAAACATGAAAAGCATTCAAATAAAATAATTTACCTTTGAAGAACTTCAGATGTTTTCAATGACGAGACTCTCTCTCAAAAATATTATTTGTGTAAGAGAAATAGCTCCGTTTTGTTCATCACGTTTGGCTAAGAAAAAAAAATGAAAATGCAGTCAACAACGCCAAAATTTTTTCCAAATTAGCTCCATAATATCGACAGAAACATGGCAAACGTTGTTTAGAATCAATCCTCAAGGTGTTTTTCACAATTCTATTCCATGAAAAATCATTCCTGGCAGTCGGTTTCTCATCAAAGGCAAACGGAAAAATACTGCAGTTGGAGATTACGCAATAATTGCGACGGAGGACACCAAGCGACCACCTGGTAGATGTAGTCTCTTATGGTCAATCTTCCAATGATATGCCTACAAATACGTCACAATGCTGCAGACACCTTGGGGAAAACGTGGAAAACGTAAGCTGACTCCTAGCTCCTCCACAGCCATATAAGGAGTCATTGAAATGAGGTGGTTTCAAAAAATGCGGCACTTCCTGATAGATTTTTTTTATCTGGGTTTCGCCTGTAACATCAGTTCTGTGGCACTCACAGACAATATCTTTGCAGTTTTGGAAACGTCAGTGTTTTCTTTCCAAAGCTGTCAATTATATGCATAGTCGAGCATCTTTTCGTGACAAAATATATTGTTTAAAACAGGAACGTTTTTCATCCAAAAATTAAAAGAGCGCCCCCTATATCGAATTAGTTAACTGACTTGATTAAATAAAATAAAATGTTTTGTGATTCACAATAGTGAAGGCGTAGGCTCAGATTTTCTAGGTCTCCATTTTTTTGGTTGGATAGGTTTCTCAATTTCTTTCTTAGATTTTTGCATTCTTCATCAAACCATTTGTCATTGTTGTTAATTTTCTTCTGATTTTTGTTTGAAATGTTTTGATTTGATAGGGAAGCTGAAAGATCAAATATACTGTTTAGGTTTTTTACTGTCATGTTTACACCTTCCCTATTTGAGTGAAATGTTTTGTCCAGGAAGTTGTGTAGAAGGGATTGAATTTGTTGTTGCCTAATTGTTTTTTGTTAGGTTTTCACACTACTTTCTTTCCATCTATCATTTCTTAATATTATTCAGTTCCTTTGGCTTTGATGCCTCATGACTGAATATTTCTCTGTTCTAGTAGACTGTGATTTTGCTGTGATCTGATAGGGGTGTCAGTGGGCTGACTGTGAACGCTCTGAGAGACTCTGGGTTGAGGTCAGTGATAATGTAGTCTACAGTACTACTGCCAAGAGATGAGCTATAGGTGTACCTACCATAGGAGTCCCCTCCAAAGCCTACCATTGACTATGTACATACCCAGTGTACAACAGAGCTGCAGGAGTTGTGATCCGTTTTTTTTGTTATGTTGTCGTAGTTGTGTCTAGGGGGACATATGGGGGAGGGAATGCTGTCACCTCCAGGCAGGTGTTTGTCCCCCTGTGTGCTGAGGGTGTCAGGTTCTTGTCCAGTTCTAGCATTTAGGTCGCCACAGACTAGTACATGTCCCTGGGCCTGGAAGTGGTTGATCTCCCCCTCCAGGATGGAGAAGCTGTCTTCATTAACTTCTTGCCCCTACTTGAGACGCATATGTCCCAAGTAGGCACCTGGAAATGCAAATGCGCTACGCTAAATGCTAAATGTACTCGTTAAAACTCAAACCTTGATCAAAATTCACAAGCAGGGTATTAAATTAAAGCTACACTCGTTGTGAACCTAGCCAGCAAGTCAGATTTTTAAAATGCTTTTCGGCGAAAGCATCAGAAGCTATTATCTGATAGCATGCACCCCCCAAAATGCCAGCTCCACACGTAAACAACAGATTTTGCGATAGACGGCGCTACCCAAAACGCAGAAATAAAATATAAAACATTCATTACCTTAGACGAGCTTCTTTCTTGGCACTCCTATATGCCCCATAAACATCACTATTGGGTCTTTTTTTCGTTTAAATCGGTCCATATATACCCAAAATAGCTTTGTATGGAAGTTGTGTCATTCAGAAAAATTCATCGTTTTTAAACGCTGCGTAATTTTTTAAAATTAAAAAAGTCGACGATAAACTTTCACAAAACACTTCGAAATCCTTTTGTAATCCAACTTTAGGTATTAGTAAACGTTTATAATCTATCAAAACGATTACAGGGCGATGTCTCTTCAATAGGTCCTCACTTCAACAACAATGCAATCTGATCTCTCGCTAAACTGCATCCGGGTGAAGACTGGAGAACTTGGGGTCAGACAGATGGATTTTCCAACAATTAATTCGATTGAAAATTAGTACAATGGCGCCATCGTGCGGAATTTGTAGATGGTGCAGGCAAATTCCCATTAAATTCTGTTCTCCTTTAACAACTGGTGGAAGTGACTTATGGAAATTATTTTTTGCTTTCAGAGAGCAGTTTTTCTTGCGTTTTTCAATGAAACACACGCTCTGTTATAGTCACAGCCGTGATTTAACCAGTTTTATAAACTTCAGAGTGTTTTCTATCCACACATACTAATCATATGCATATACTATATTCCTGGCATGAGTAGCAGGACGCTGAAAAGTTGCGCGATTTTTAACAGAATTTTCAAAAAAGGAGGGGGTAGGATGAAGAATTTAAAGGGGATTCTAGTGGGGGGATATAGGTAGCACACAGGAGGACGTTTTTCTCTGTTTCCTTTTGAATTTCCTTTTGAATTTCTAGCCAAATGTAAAATGTTCCTGTTTTGATTAATTTAATAGAGTGAGTTAGGTCTGCTCTGTACCATATTAGCATAACCCCTGAGTCCCTTCCCGGGTCCACACCTGGTAGTTTAGTGGATGGGACTACCAGCTCTCTGTAATCTAGAGGGCAACCAGTGGGTCCATATCCTATAATCCATGTTTCTTGTAGGATGACAAAGTCTGTATTTCTGATTTCTTTGATGTCCAGGTTCCTGCCCTTTAGGCCAAAGGCAGATGACCTCAGACCTTGGATATTCCAGGATGAGATAGTGAAGGCTTTGTGTTCCATAAAGTGTCTAATGTTGTCAGCCGTGTGGTTTGGCCTCAGACCAGTAAGTGTGAGCAGAGCCTGCTGAGCATCAGGTACATGCCATTGGCTTGGTCTAGTGTAAGAGTGGGGGTTGGGCCTGTTAGCCTGTTCACTGCCTGGGCGTATGTGTGACTTTCATCTTGAGGCCCTGTTTGCAGGTGTGGGGGGCATGGGGTGGGCAGGAGGGGCATAGGTCTGAATCGCGGGGGCCTAAATGGGTTGTGGGCATGGTTGACTTGGGGGGGTGTTGATTGGTTGGGGTGGATTGGTGTGGACTTGTCTGGTGGTGCTGTGGTCTGGATGTAAGTCCTCTCGAATTGGGTCCTGCCGGAAGAGTGTCTCAATGGTCTGGGCGTGGTGTCTATTGATCTGTTGCTCCAGTGTGAGGTGTTGGGGCTGCGGTTGAGGGCGATGTCCTTTAGGGTCCGGGAGAAGGTGGGCACTGCTGCCTTGTATAGGTGGACCTAGTCGTAAAAGGCTAATCAAGTCCATGGTGGAGCCGTGGAACAGGTAAACATTTGATTTTGAGGCACAGTCATGGTAAATACTTGCATTTACACGCTCTACGGTAGCAAGGTGGAGATAGCCACGCTGTATGGTGGGGAAAGTAGAAGAAGCTTTTTTAATCACTCCATTGAGTGCTGTGGCCACCCTTTCCTGCTGTGCTCTCAGGTCGTGTGTGCCTGTGTGAATTATTATGTGGCTAGGTGAACCTAGTTGGTCCTCAGAGAGAAGGTCTAGGGCGAGCTGGATGTTTGGCCACCAGAGTTTAGACACTGTGTGTTTGGGAAAAAGTTTATTTTCTTGTATATATTTCAATTTGAGTCCATACGGTGTACAATCTGTGGCTTGTGTATGTCCTCAGTGGGTGTAGGTTGGGGGTTGTCAGGAGGGCTATCAGGGTGGCTGACGGGGGTGCTCAGAGGGTGTTCGATCCCCCTGGGCTTGGGGTTCTCCATTTGTCTGTTCTGCTGTGATGTGGAGGATATGGTCAAGTGGAGTGTTCTGCGCTCTCTCATTCTCCCCTCTCTCTCTCTCTCACTCTCTCCCTGCCATTGGCAGTTAGTTCCCTCAAATGAAACCCAGTGATATGTTGTCAGCAGACAGAATGTAGAAGTGGACACGGTGTATTGATCTTGGTTGGTGATGTTTATCGATCGCTCGACAAAACATTATGAACACCTAGCATCAGGTAGCTTGGTCACGAAAATCAGAAAAGCAATCAAATTAATCGTTTACCTTTGATGACCTTTGGATGTTTTCACTCACGAGACTCCCAGTTACACAATAAATGTTCCTTTTGTTCCATAAAGATTATTTTTATATCCAAAATACCTCCGTTTGTTTGGCACGTTATGTTCATAAATCCACAGGAAAGAGCGGTCACGACAACGCAGACAAAATCCAAACAGTATCTGAAAATGTCCACAGAAACATGTCAAACGTTTTTTAGAATCAATCCTCAGGTTGTTTTTAAAATATATTATCAATAAAATATCAACCGCAACTGTCTTTTTCAGTAGGAGAGGGAAAGGCAATGGCTGCCCAAACTCTATTGCGCCAAGCAAAACGCTGCAGCCATACAATGACGATGTTATCTTTCTCGCTCATTTTTCAAAATAAAAGCCTGAAACTATGTCTAAAGACTTTTGACACTGAGGAAGCGATAGGAAAAGGAATCTGGTTGATATCCCTTTAAATGGAGCAAAGACAGGCTATGGAACATGGAGTTTTCAAAATAGAAGCCACTTCCTGGTTTGATTTTCCTCAGGGTTTCACCTACAATATCAGTTATGTTATACACAGACAATATTTTGACTGTTTTGGAAACTTTAGAGTGTTTTCTATCCTTATCTGTCAATTATATGCATATTCTAGCATCTGGTCCTGAGAAATATTCCGTTTACTTTGGGAATGTTATTTTTCCAAACATAAAAATAGTGCCCCCTAGCTTCAAGAGGTTAATAAATCCATGCCATTTTAGAGTAAGGCTGCAACATAACAAAATGTAGAAAAAGTCATGGGGTTTGAAAACTTTCCAAAGCCAAACTATGCCCACTATACCTGTATGCCCTTTGAGCCAGGTTGCTGCAGTAGTTTGACGGCGCGTGTATACGTGTTCATCTGTCCCCTCCCATCGTGCCAGGTGAGACTAGACCCTGGCCGGCGAGGCAGTTGGTAGCTTAGCTCCTCTGCAGAAACGGTTTGCTCCAGGGATGCACGGCAGAAGCTGAAGCTGGACGCAGCTGCAGACAGACAGACAGTTTAGTTTATTAGACGTTTGAGAAACATAGATGCACTTCTAATTCTGACGTGAGACCGAGAGCTTGTTGAATAAAATCCCCCAAACCATTCAGTTAAAAACACTCTCAGTTGTATGTGGCCATGTCATAGTAGTCATAAAACATACTGTATATATAATAAGAGATCACTTACAGAAAATAAAATATGGTTTAAAAATATTAAACTCAAATCCAGGATTAATTTAACAAAAACTATTCAATATCAATGTGACTACTACTACAGTTCTATAACTCTGTAACTTACTGTAACCCTGCCCTTTCTCTCCTGCCCCTCTCTCTCTCCCCAGTCTCTATTTAGTTCTGTGTATCATAGTGACAGAGAGACAGTGTTTTGAGCCAAAAGGACAATTCTGGTGTAAATCTGCTAACAGCTGACAAGCCAGAGACTGTTCCGTAGAGCAGAGGTGATACAGAGTTCAGAGAAACATTAAGGAGAAACAAAAAAAGGAAGGAAAAGAGACTGAAGAGAGAAATTTATTTCAGAGAGCAGTGATGTCTTTCCTATCTGCTTCTGCTTTCTCCTCTCTCCCCTCTCTCCCCCATCCTCTGCTTTCCCATCTCTGTCGATTATGTGGTCCCTCTCTCTGCTGTCCTATGTTGTTTGTCTGTGGGGTTGAATATCAGAGATTACAGCAGAGGAGAACAGCAGAAAGAGAGGGTGAGAGAGAGGGGGTGGGAGGAGGAGACAGAAGGGAGAGAACAGGAGAAAGAGAGGGTGAGAGAGAGGGGGTGAGAGGAGGAGACAGAAGGGAGAGAACAGCAGAAAGAGAGGGTGAGAGAGAGGGGGTGAGAGGAGGAGACAGAAGGGAGAGAACAGCAGAAAGAGGGTGAGAGAGAGGGGGTGAGAGGAGGAGACAGAAGGGAGAGAACAGGAGGAGAAGCATTGAGCGGGCCTTCCAAGTAAACTTAGCAGGGGGAGAGAACAGGAGAGAGAGAGGGGGTGAGAGGAGGAGACAGAAGGGAGAGAACAGGAGGAGAAGCATTGAGCGGGCCTTCCCAGTAAACTTAGCAGGGAGAGAGAAGAAGAGGAAGGAGAGTGGAGAGTCCTGTCAGTAAACTGTAAATCGACTGGTTATGGGCGAAGAGAGAGAAAGATGGAGAGAGAAGGAGGAGTAGAGCGATAGATAGTGGGAGGGACGGATAATGATTTGGTGAATAACTGAGGAATGTTGGGAGACATAAAAAGTGTACAGGTTTTAGTGGTTAAAAATCAGCTCGGATAAAGCTTACCAGCACCAACCATATACCCAATCTATTCCAGTCCCTTTGAAAGTGTTCCAGATAAAGTGTCTACAGGTTTTAGTGGTTTATTACCAGCACCAACCATATACCCAATCTATTCCAGTCCCTTTGAAAATATTCCAGATAGTGTCTACAGGTTTTAGTGTTTTATTACCAGCACCAACCATATACCCAATCTATTCCAGTCCCTTTGAAAGTGTTCCAGATAAAGTGTCTACAGGTTTTAGTGGTTTATTACCAGCACCAACCATATACCCAATCTATTCCAGTCCCTTTGAAAGTGTTCCAGATAGTGTCTACAGGTTTTAGTGGTTTATTACCAGCACCAACCATATACCCAATCTATTCCAGTCCCTTTGAAAGTATTCCAGATAGTGTCTACAGGTTTTAATGGTTTATTACCAGCACCAACCATATACCCAATCTATTCCAGTCCCTTTGAAAGTGTTCCAGATAAAGTGTCTACAGGTTTTAGTGGTTTATTACCAGCACCAACCATATACCCAATATATTCCAGTCCCTTTGAAAGTGTTCCAGACAAAGTGCTTTCATCAGCCAGCACCCTTTCAAAGTGAACTAAACTGGCCTCTGTTCAATAAAGTGAACCTCCTGGCTAGGGAATGGGATCCACAGTAATATACAGGATATACCCACTACTATATAGGATATACACAGTACTATACAGGATATACACCTCTTCATTAAGGATGCAATGTTTATCTCAATTTCAAATCATTTAGGGGCAACAATTAAGTACCATAATAGCTTCTTAGCAAATGGCAATTTCTCAAGCAATAATTTTGCTCGGACTGTCTGGGAGTGGTCTGAGTAGGGAAGGGAAAACAGAACGTGCTATTATTGGTCTATTAACTCATTTATCCCACCAAAATAGGCTGAGATTTCAGGCAGTCTTTTGAACATGTCTTACACTGAAAGGGCATTATCATAATTTTCACAATAATATTCCAACCTTATAGTGTGGAAATATATAAAAAATAAAAATGAACACATTTTTGACTGCACTGAGCCTTTAAGACCAGCCACACATGATTAACTACTGTCCCCACCTTCATTGACACAACACTATAACTGACATCAGAGCTTATGGTTTCATTTGCAGGTCACTCTCTGCTCACAAGCATTTCGCCACACTCGCATTAACATCTGCTAACCATGTGAATGTGACAAATAAATTTGATTTGATTAGAGTGTCTTCTATCCAGAGAAGAAGGTTTGAATGACCTCTGATATTCACTGCCGAGCAGTAAAGGACACATCAGACATATGTGTCATTGGTGAAGGGTGAGAGAGACTCAGTCAAGGGCAAAGCCCAAGGGGATATGTGCAGTCAAATTGAATGATGACACCCTATGATGACACCCTATACAAATTGATGACACCCTATACTTTCTAGTGCAGTACATTTGACAAAAGCTCAGAATTAGTGCTCTTTATGGGAAATCAGGTGTTTAATTTAGTTTTAAAAAGTTGTCTCCAATGTGTGTTTCCTGGTCTCTTTTATGACGCAGTCTCAGTTGTATACTTGTGTGTGCCATAGCACTCTCTCTGTACCTTTCCTATGATTCAGCAGGATAGAGTATATATCTCCTTGGCCATCTGTCTGTCTATATTTATATATATTTGATCAGATTGGAGCCAGGCCATCTCCCACATCTTGACTTCCTCAGTAAGTGATGTTGTATTAAGTGCTACCGTCGTTCTCAATACAATATATTATCACCTAGAGGGGAGAGGGAGGAGAGGAATGAGGGAAGGAGATGAGGGGATTAGAGGAGGAGAGGAGAGTGACCACATGAATGGAGGGAGAGGAAGGAGACAATGAAAGAGAAAGGAAGAGACGGTGGAAATACAGAGGAAAGTTAAAGATGCTTCACTTGAATTGCAGTCTTCTATCTAGAGGAGGTTTGAAATACCTCTGATGTTCACTGCAGAGTACTAAACTGCATACAGGGCCTTCTGAAAGTATTCAGAACCCGTTGACTTTTTTCACGTTGTTACGTTACAGCCTTATTCTAAAATGGATTAAATTAAATCTACACACAGTACCACACAATGACAAAACAATTATTTTTTTGAAAATTTGCAAATTTATTGCAAATAAAGACAGAACAACCTTATTTATGTAAGTATTCAGACCCTTTGCTATGAGACTCGAAATTGAGCTCAGGTGCATCCTGTTTCCATGGATCATCCTTGAGATATTTCTACAACTTGATTGGAATCCACCTGTGGTAAATTAAATAGATTGGACATGATTTGGAAAGGTACACAGCTGTTTATTTAATGTCCCACAATTGACAGTGCATGTCAGAGAAAAAGCCAAGCCATGAGGTTGAAGGAATTGTCCGTAGAGCTCTGAGACAGGATTGTGTCGAGGCACAGATCTAGGGTAGGGTACCAAAAAATATTCTGCAGCATTGAAGGTCCCCAAGAACACAGTGGCCTCCATCATTATAAAATGTAAGAAGTTTGGAACCACCAAGACTCTTCATAGAACTGACCGTACAGACAAACTGAGCAATCGGGGGAGAAAGGCCTCGGTCAGGGAGGTGACCAAGAACACGATGGTCACTCTGACAGAGTTCTAGAGTTCCTATGTGGAGGTGGGCGAACCTTCCATAAGGACAACCATCTCTGCAGCCCTCCGCCAATCATGCCTTTATGGTAGAGTGGCCAGACGGAAACCACTCCTCAATAAAAGGCACATGACAGCCAGCCTTGCATTTGCCAAAAGGCTCCTAAAACTCCCAGACCATGATAAACATGATTCTCTGGTCTGATAAACATGGCCTGAATGCCAAGCGCCACATCTGGAGGAAACCTGGCACCATCCCTACGGTGAAGCATGGTGGTGGCAGCATCATGCTGTGGGGATGTTTTTCAGTGGCAGGGACTGGTCGATTAGTTAGGATTGAGGGAAAGATGAACAGAGAAAAGTACAGAGAAACCCCTTAATGAAAACCTTCCCCAGAGCGCTCAGGGCCTCAGACTGGGGCGAAGGTTCACCTTCCAACAGGAAAACGACCCTAAGCACACAGCCAAGACACAGCAGCAATGGTTTCTGGACAAGTCTCTGAATGTCCTTGAGTGGCCCAGCCAAAGCCCGTTCTTGAACCCGATCAAACATCTCTGGAGAGACCTGAAAATAGTGACGCTCCCCATCCAACCTGACAGAGATTGAGAGGATGTGGAGAGAAGAATGGGAGAAACTCCCCAAATACACATGTGCCTTGTGGCGTCATGCCCAAGATTACTTGAGGCTGTAATCGCTACCAAAGATGCTTAAACGAAGCACTGAGTAAATGGTCTGAATACTTATATAAATTGGAAATTTCAGTTTTTTAAGTTGAATGAATTAGCAAAAAAAATGTAGAAAAACCTGCTTTTTGCTTCGTCATTATGTGGTATTGTGTGTAGATTGATGAGGGGAAAAAACTATTGAATCAATTTTTGAATAAGGCTGTAACCTCACAAAATGTGGGAAAAGTCAAGGGTCTGAATACTTTCTGAAGGCACTGTATGTTTCATTGGTGAAAGGTGAGAGAGACTCAGAGTCAAGAGCAAAGCCCAAGGGGAAAAGGGATAGACAAAAACAAACCTTTTACCAGGTCAAACACCTGGACTCTATTGGAGCGCGTCCCCATCTCCACTTAACCATATCACAGCTAAAGCTTTTGAAATCTCCAAGCTATTCCCCTTTTTAAAAGACAATACCATGGAAGGTTGTTCCAATCCAAATCCCACGGTAGAATACCATAGCACTTTTGAACAGTACTCATTTGCTCCAAAAGAGGGCATTCTAATTCTGGGGGCTAAAAACATCCCCTCCCACATTTTGGCCACATAATCTGAGAGCGTCCGAAACTTCATTCTGCAGTAATTTCACGCTTTCTGTAATACATGAAACATAAAACGCTAAATATAGAGTGGACAGCACAAAATGCATAGCAGATTTGCCTTAGGTCTACGTCTAACTGTGGTCTAAATGATGTCTCTCAGCAAATGTGTTTATGGAGTAGGACCAGGGTATTTAGCTTCGTCCCTCTCTATGGGACCCCTTAAATTAGACCATCTCATAGAGCGGAGCAGAGGAGGGGAGGCAAGAAGGGAAATCTAGAAATAAAACCCTATCATATTTTTAAAGGCACGATCACTGGCCCTCAATCCTGAACACAGATTGTATATGTGCCCTGTAGCTCTCAGAAACAGGGGAAATAATCGCCCATCTGTACCCCCAGAGTAGAGTAAAGAGAAGTGTTGAAAGGTCAATGTACAAAATGCCAGACTTTGACCTTAGCACTCAGTCTCTCCAGGCACCGTGTCTATGAGGCCGAGGGGGCACAGTGTTAGACTGTTAGGAGGAGAGGACTTGCATTCCCAGTGAGAGTGAACGTCCCAGCTGGAGATTTATATAAGCCCATATAGATGTACAATGTGATAGTACAGAGGAAACAGAACTATTGATTATCTCCCACTGTGTCACACATTTACACTTCAGATAACACATGCAGAGATACTTTCTCCTCCCCTTTCCTCCTCTCTCCCTCTATCCTAAGTTATATCCAGGACTGACTAGCTCCTTCACCTCTGAACATCATAGAACTGCCTCAGGCTGTCTGTTTATCGTCCTCCTGGTATGAAGCTAAAGGGTGATAACAAGGGGTGACTGGAGAGAACTGTCAGGATGGTGACTTACTAAGAGGATGAAGGGGTGAAGGAATAGTGGGATGACGGTAAACAGATATGTAATGAAGGAGAAATGTGGTGATGAGGGCATAGACAAATGGTTGGAGCAAATGATGAGAGTAAACCATCTCAGGTTCATCCCACTATTCCTTTACTCTTTCATCATTTGCTTCAACCATTTGTGTATGCCCTGGATCAGAGGAGGCTGCTGAGGGGAGGACGGCTCATAATAATGGCTGGAATGGAGCGAATGGAATGGCATCAAACACATGGAAACCATGTATTTAGTGTGGTTGATACCATTCCACCTATTCCGCTACCAGCCGTTACCACGAGTGCGTCCTCTCCAATTAAGGGGCTACCAACCTCCTGTGGTCTTGATATTACGAAGTAAACACTCACAGCTCTGAAATAGGTGTAATCACTATAGTCTAAAGACAAACACGCACACTAAAGAGAAGTACCTTCAGCAATAGCCTGCAGAGTCCTGCAGGGTGATAGCTGGGATGGGGGAATCAGTGAGCTCCTTGGTCTAATCATCAGCTTCAACTAAAAATCACAGGTCTCTAACAAATTTAGTTCTCATGTCTCTGTTTTAATGTAAGCTGGTGGAAGGACTGTAAGCTTGCATGGACAGCAAAGCTCCATTGTATCCACCCACACACTGGTCTGCAAGTGATGTAAGTAGAGTGGACTCCAGTTCATTGTAATGGTCACATGTACTGTGCAGATCGATACCGTGCTCCCCTGCCGTGACCTCAAACCACAGAGAGATGGATTGACTGTCCTCAAGCTCTAACCACTACCCACTGATTTACTACCTGTGTGTATGTGTATGTTTTTTCCAGGGATGGTATGCATTGATGAAATAACCATTGTTGGCTATGTATATGCTAATGATCTGTATTGAACTGCACTGTAGATACGTGTACTGTATAAGTTCAGCATGCTTGTCCTAGATTAGAGTCCTACCGCTGCCATAGAGCCTAGTGGCAGCCTAGGCAAGAACTCATGCAAATCCTGTTCATATGTAATCATATTTAGACGTTTTTATTTTCAATAGTTACATTTGTGTTGATCAAATCTTGATATCATTCCTGCCCGTAAATAGCTGAAAATCAGTGTTGTCAACAAGCCGGCTAATGCTAGCTAGCCGTTGTCTGTTTTAATTAGAAATACATTACTACTGACTTTGGGTTCTTTTTCACCAACGGTGACCAAGAGGAGGCTTATGCATCCAGAGCTGGCTGTGGGCCAGCTTTTTCATTGCTTATGAGGATACTTCTGAAGTAAGGAATAGGCTGTACTCTGTGGGGAGCTCAAACTTCATCACAGTCCCAACACAAAGAATCTGCAGATGGTGGAGACGCCCTGGAGCCGTTTGGCCGCCTACCTTCCTGCCTTTAGACATGCTGACCTGACCACCACCACCGCTGACCATCTCAATCAATTAAATATTATTTGACACATGCTGTCAAGGCTGTAGTTAACTGGTGAAAGGAGTCAGGTGCAGGAGAGATGAGATGCGTGGACAAGGTATTTAATACAAGATAACACCAGTATAAACACAATACTATGGTACTGGAAAAATACCGGTACCACGACAAACGGGCGTATTAACAAAACCCGGCAACAAAATACCAGCCGTCAGTAACAGCCTGAACCATAAAACACGCACATAAAAATGAGGGAAACCAGAGGGTTAAATAAGGAACATGTAATAGAGGAATTGAAACCAGGTGTGTAGAAAACAAAGACAAAACAAATGGAAAATGAAAAGTGGATCGGTGATGGCTAGAAGGCCGGTGACGTCGACCGCCGAATGCCGCTCGAACAAGGAGAGGGACCGACTCCAGGGGAAGTCGTGACACATGCTTTGCAAACAACAGGTGAAATGCTTACTTTACAATCCCTTCCAAACAATGCAGAGAAAAAAAAGATAATTAGAAAAATAATAAAACGAAGAATAAATATACAAAGAGAAAATAAAATAATGGGCAAATATTGCTGACGTTGAGGGAGAGGTTGTTGTCCTGGCAACAAACTGCCAGGTCTCTGACCTCCTCCCTGTATGCTCTCATCTTCGTCAGTGATCAGGCCTACCACCATCATGTCGTCTGTAAACTTAACCATGTCTCTGACCTCCTCCCTGTATGCTCTCATCGTCATCAGTGATCAGGCCTACCACCATCATGTCGTCTGTAAACGTAACAATGTCTCTGACCTCCTCCCTGTATGCTCTCATCGTCGTCAGTGATCAGGCCTACCACCATCATGTCGTCTGTAAACTTAACCATTTCATGTGTATGATCACACATTTGTGACCATTGCTGAATGGTCCCTGCAGCGTACCATCGCAAATATGTGATTGGAACAGTAGCATCGGATCGCATCTAAACAGTATTGTTGTCTGAAAAGCATCTAAATGTTTTGTTTTGTACTGATGAGAAATAAAGATCTCCACAACTTTATTCCTCAATTTCACCTTCTATAGGAATGCAAACTTAATCATCAAAGCATCACACGGAGGACATCACACAGCCAAACTCCTTCCAAAAACCATTCTAAATAACTGGTTGCACTGACAAAACACAAAACATTAGTTTAGCGACCAAACAGCTAGACTTGTTTACAATCTCTGGTGAGTACAAGGGACTAATGTAATGTTGTTTTGAAAAGAGATGCGGCTAAAATCTTTATGATGGGGGATTTATCAACACATGGGGGGCAAACACTAAAGAAGTTCATAAGCTAAATAAAAATACAACAGGCAACCCTGAGGTACCAGTTACAATCTGATGCTAAGTTCAAAACAACTGGGATCTTGGAAGTGGGAACTCAGAAATCTCTGACTTCCGACTTCAGTGCATTCAAGACGACTGGGAACTCTGGAAAAAAAACGAGGTCCGTCGTTTTGAATGGTCATCCAACTCGGAATTCCAACTCAAGAACTCTCTGGGGCCTCTTTCTAGAGCTCCGACTGTCTGACTTGAAGATCACTGACATCATGATTTGACCTCATATTTTTCCGAGTTCCAATTTGTCTTGAAAGCGCCATAAGTCAGTCGAGTGAACCTTCACCTCGTTTTGTTATAACATCTTTGGTCTGACAGAAGCTTACGTGACAATCAGAATGCATTGTATGATCTCAACTAACATGGCGCCACACATACTGAAGCTGGCAAAAATTATAGCTAAGGATTAGCTATTTTAAACACATCATATGTGTCCATTACAATCTATGCAAGAATCAGAATGCATTATTTGTCACCAGTACTTGAAAACGTGAATAAAACAGTAAATACATTATGCTCCATACACACGGTGTGCATTCTAAATATTTTCAGACCACTGACTTTTTCCATGTTTTGTCATGTTACAGCCTTATTCTAAAATGGATTAAAACATGTAAATGGTCATCAATCTACACACAATACCCCATAATAACTAAGCGAGAACAGATTTACAAAAATACCTTATTTACACAAGTAATTAGACCCTTTGCTATGAGACCTGAAATTGAGCTCAGGTGCATCCTGTTTCTATTGATCATCCTTGAGATGTTCCTACAACTTGATTGGAGTCCACCTGTGGTAAATTCAGTTGATTGGACATGATTTGGAAATGTCTATATAAGGTCCCACAGTTGACAGTGCATGTCAGAGCAAAAACCAAGCCATGAGGTTGAAGGAATTGTCCGTAGAGCTCTGAGACAGGATTGTGTCGAGGCACCGATCTGGGGAAGGGTACCAAAACATTTCTGCAGCATTGAAGGTCCCAACAACACAATTGAATTCATCATTCTTAAATAGAATAAGTTTGGAACCACGAAGACACCTAGCGCTGGCTGGCCCAGCCAAACTGAGCAATCGGGGGAGAAGGGCCTTGCTCAGAGAGGTCACCAAGAACCCGATGGGTCGAGAGCTCGAGAGTTCCTCTGTGGAGATGGAAGAACCTTCCAGAAGGAAAACCATCTCTGCAGCACTCCACCAATCATGCCTTTATGCTAAAGTGGCCACTCCTCAGTAAAAGGCACATGACAGCCCGCTTGGAGGACTCTCAGACCATGAGAAACAAGATTCTCTGGTCTGATGAATCCAAGGTTGAACTATTTGGACTGAATGCCAAGCGTCGCGTCTGGAAGAAACCTGGCAACATCCGTATGCTGAAGAATGGTGGTGGAAGCATCATGCTGTGGGGATGTTTTTCAGCGTCAGGGACTGGGAGACGAGTCAAGGAACGATGAACTGTGCAAAGTACAGAGAGATCCTTGATGAAAACTTGCTCCAGAGCGCTCACCGCTCATTCGGATTTAGAAATGCAATGTACATATTTAGTCTTGTATGTCTTTGTCGTCTCTCTCTGTTGAAATCGCCCAATCAGTCTGTGACGAATGGTTGTCTGGTTGTCCACCAGAGGTCACCATGTCCTTAGTAGTTGTAGTATGTTTCCTTTGTTCTGGAAGTGTCTGTTAGGATGGATACATCAGAGTACCACACGTGGTGGGAGGGAAATATTATTCCCCTCTCGTCTTAGACTGGCTCCTTCAAAAGGTACACACGCAGTGGTCCTCGGTCAAGTTTACTAGACTAAAGTACTTAAACAGCTGCATACTGAATGTTCCGATGTAGTCTTTATCTTCTTAACTTGAGAGTTTGAGGGTCTGTCCATTTGTCAGCCGTGTAGCCACAGCTTCATGCTGTCTGGTCTGGTAGTTTTAAGTCATTGTGCAACAGATATTGCTTCATCTGTGGATCTGTTGGGTCGGTATGCAAATTGGAGTTGGTTCAGAGTGCCGCCTGGGATGATGGTGTTGATGTGAACCAGCCTTTCAAAGCATTTCATGGCTGCAGATGTGAGTGCTATGGGGCGATAAGTCATTTAGACTGGTCACCTTGGCATTCTTGTGCACAGAGACTATAGTGGTCTGCTTGAAACATGTAGGTATTACAAATTGGGTCAGGGAGAGGTTGAAAATGGAAGTGGAGACACTTGCCAGATGGTCAGCGCATGCTTTTAAGTGCGTGTCCTGATAATTTGTCTGGTCCTGCAGCCTTGTGAATGTTAACCCCTTTAAAAGGACTTACTCACATTGGATACGGAGACCTTGTTCACACAGTTTTCTGGAACAGCTGGTGCTCTCATGCATGGTTCAGTGTTGCTAGCCTCGAGTGAGTATAGAATGTATGTAGCTTGTCTGGCAGGCTAGATTCAATGGACAGCTCACAGCTGGTTTTCCCTTTGTAATTTGTGATAGTTTGCAGGCGCTGCCATATTCAACGAAAGTCAGAGCCACTGTATTAGGATTGAATCTTGGTCTTGTATTGACAATTTGCCTGTTTGATAGTTCGTCAGAGGGTGTAGTGGGATTTCTTATAAGCGCCCGGATTAGTGTCCCGCTTCTTGAAAGCGTCAGCTCTAGCTTTTAACTCAGTGCGGATGTTGCCGGTAATCCATGGTTTCTAGTTGGGATAGAATGTATGTAGGTCACCGTGGGGACGACTTTGTAGATGCACATGATGCCGGTGACTGATGTAGTAAACTCTTCAATGCCATTAAATTAATCCCAGAACATATTCCATTCTGTGCTAGTGAAACTGTCCTGCAGCTTATCTTCCACTTCACCTGACCACTTTTCCGTATTGAGCATCACTGGTACTTCCTGTTTTGAGTTTTTGCTTGTAAGCAGGAATCAGGAGGATAGATGTTATGCTCAGATTTGCCAAATTGAGGGTAAGGGAGAGCTTTGTTTTTGTCTCTGTGTGTGGAGCAAAGGTGATCTAGAGTTTAGAGTTTGGTAGAAATGAGGTCAAATTTATTTCACTTTTCCTGCATTAAAGTCATTGGCCACTAGGAGAATCAGCTCTGGGTGAGCATTTTCTTGTTTGTTTATGGCCCTATACAGCTTGTTGAGTGCAGTCTTAGTTCAAGCATCAGTTTGTGGTAGTAAATAGACAGCTACAAAAAATATATACTTTACAAAAATATAAACTAATCATGCAACAATGGAAAAGATTTTACAGAGTTACAGTAAATAAAGACATTTGTCAATTTAATTTAATTCATTAGGCCCTAACCTATGGATTTCACATGCCTGGGTGCAGCCATGGATGGGATAGGCCGATCTCGCAGGTGAAGAAGCTGGATGTGGAGGTCCTGGGCTGGCGTGGTTACACATGGCCTGCAGTTGTGACGCCGGTTGGGCATACTACCAAATTCTCTAAAATGACATTGATGGTGGCTTATGGTAGAGAAATTAACATTCAATCCTCTGGCAACAGCTCTAGTGGACATTCCTGCAGTCAGCATGCCAATGACACTCTCCCTTAAAACTTGAGCCATCTGCCCAATTCTCTAAAATGATGTTGGAGGCTGCTTATGGTAGAAAAATGAACATTAAATTATCTGGCAACAGCTCTGGTGGACATTCACTCAGTCAGCATGCCAATTGCACACTCCATCAAAACTCGAAAACATCTGTGGCATTGTGTTGTGTGACAAAACTGTACATTTTAAAGTGGCCCTTTTATTGTCCCCAGCACAAGGTGCACGTGTGTAATGATCATGCTCTTTAATCAGGGGTGTGTGCAATGCCGTTGGGTGTACGCCAAATAAAAATGTGATTCACATCTTATTTGATGTTTTGTTTTTTTTCTTCACATTTTCAAACAGACCATTTATATTTTCGGCCTATACATTTGGGTGAGATTTTTTTTCTCGCCTAAGTAGCCTCGTTTCACTGCCAAAATTAAACCATCTTGTGTTCAGTGAAATAACGACACAATGTGAAATACTGGTTGCCTAGTCAAATAATTAACATCCAATCACATTAACCGTTACTCTTTCACAGGAAACCTTCACTCTTGTGCAGACATTTAGAAACTAAACATGACAATTTGAAAAATAAGCCACAGGAGTTTTTTGAGCGAGAATAAAAATGACTTTCGAGTAGTAAGACATGTATAAAAGGCTAGAAGCGACAGATATGGTGAGCTACCGAGTGGCTAGGACAGGCAAGCCCCATACTAGCAGTTGCTCCCAATGCCACTTGGGTACAGTGCAGCATCCACCGAGAGGCTCTTGCTGCCAAGGGAATTCCTGACAGCTTGAAAGATGTTTTGGACACCACCATGGTTAACTTTGTTAAAGGAAGGCCCCTGAACTCGTGTATTTTCTGCACTATGCACTGATATGGGCAGTGACCATGTAACGCTTTTACAACATACAGAAGGGTGCTGGTTATTGACACATTTCTTTTAAAATTGCTTAAAGTTTTCTTTACTGACCATAATTTTCACTATAATGACGAATTTCCGACACGACTGGCCTATCTGGGTAATGTTTTTTCTCACCTGAATGATCTGAATCTAGGATTACAGGGACTCTCTGCATCTATATTCAATGTTTACTCACAATTGAGGCTATGATTAAGAAGTTGGAGCTCTATTCTGTCTACATTAATAAGGACAACACACAGGTCTTTCCATAATTTTTTGTGTGCAAATGAATTCAAGCTTACGGACAATGTCAAATGTGATATAGCGACACACCTGAGTGAGCTGGGTGTGCAATTACGCAGGTACTTTAAAGAAATGGACGACACAAACAACTGGATTCGTTATTCCTTTCATGCCCGGCCTCCAGTCCACTTACCGATATCTGAACAAGAGAGCCTCATCGAAATTGCAACAAGCGGTTATGTGAACATTTTATTGTGCTGTTAAGACACTGATGGCCTTTGCAACCACGTATCTATGTGAGAGTGGATTCTCGGCCCTCACTAGCATGAAAACTAAATACAGGCACAGACTGTGTGGAAAATTATTTAAGACTGAGACTCTCTCCAATACAACCCAACACTGAAGAGTTATGTGCATCCTTTCAAGCACACCCTTCTCATTAATCTGTGGAGAGTTATTCAAAAACAATTATGAACAAAGAAGGTTTTATATGTAAGATGGCTAAATAAAGAGCAAAATTGGGTTGTGAGAAACTCATTCTTATGTTTAATAAATATATCGTATAGTGTGGGTTTTTGTAGATTTATGTTATGGGGTTGTTTTCATCTAGGTGTTTATGTTGGTCTATGGTTGCCTAGATTGGTTCTCAATTAGAGGCAGGTGTTGATCGTTGTCTCTGCTTGGGAACCATATTTAGGCAGCCATCTTCTGTGGGTATTTCGTGGGTTATTGTCTATGTCTAGTTGTATGTTAGCACAGTGTTTATATAGCGGTCACGTTCGTCTTTATCGTTTTGTTGTTTTTGCTTAAGTGTTCTTTGTGTTCTTCATTAAATAAAGAAGAAGAATGTATTCTAACCACGCTGCGCTTTGGTCTACTCCATACGACGATCGTGACACACCAGCTGTTAAAAAAGAGACACACACACACCCCCTCTTCCCTTGAGTTTCCCCGATGCCACCTATCTATCCTAGCGATGTATAGAAAAACCATTTAGATTTCTTTACCATGTCCTTCTTCAGGATATTACAGTTGTTCAGATCACGTTGATAGGATAGTCTTCAACAGAGCTCATCCATTTCTCCAGTGATTGCACATTCGCATGTAGAACGTAGGGTAGTGTCGATTTATCCACTCTCCGACAGTCTCGTCAGGTATACAGCACGCCGGTCTCTATAGCGTCGTCTACTTCTTCGAGTGTCGGAGTTTTGCACCTGGTCCCGGATAATCAATATGTTTTTCGCCTCCGAAGTCCTCATTCAAATTGAGGTTAATGCTTGCTGTTCTGATGTCCAGACGCTCTTTTCAGTCATAGGAAACACAATAAGTTAACATCAGCACAGAGAAATACCAGAAATTGCTCAATTGGTCAGGAGCCAATTATTCCAGAACCCTCCAGTGCCATTTTGTGAGCATCCACATCCTGTCATGCCCGTGGCTGCCCATCTCCTGGAGGCTTCAAGAAGCAAACAGACTTGATCTACTGTTGTAGCTTATATTTCTTTTTAAATGACTTCTTGTTGTATATTTTGCTTAACAAGCTATTTGAGATTCTGTCTTTAAGGAAAAGCTCTATCAGTTCAATTAATTATTATTATTAAACATTCAAACTATTTGAGCAGTGTGTGTATGTTAGAGCTTTGAATCAGTATTTTCCCCAACTGGTCGTAGAAGGCGCTAAAGGGTTGGTAACTATGGTTGGGTGATAGATCTGATTTTTAAGCCATATCTTCATTTTTGAAAACGTATTATCCCGTTTTAGGGAAGACCTAGATGCAGACAGTGTCGAAGTAACACCCTTGTATTACTAGAACAGAGGGTAGGCAAAACGACAGGTCAAGGGCAGGCAGAGTTTGTTCATCCAGATCAGAGTCCAAAAGGTACAGAACGGCAGGCAGTCTCAGCTACAGAACGGCAGGTAGTCTCAGGGCCAGGGCAGGCAGAGGTCAATAATCCAAGGTGGTGGGACAAGGTACAGGGCGGTAGGTAGGCTCAGGGTCAGGGCAGGCAGAATGGTTAGTAATGGAGATATGTGGGGCAAAGGTACAGGACGGCAGGCAGGCTCATGGTCAGGCAGGCAGAGGTCAATAATCCAGGGTGGTGTGACATGGTACAGAACAGCAGGCAGGGTCAGGGCAGGCAGAATGGTCAAAACAAGAAAACAGGAACTAGAAACAGACAGGAGCAAGGGGAAACACGCTGAAAGGCTTGATGAACCAAATTAACTGGCAACAGACAAACAGAGAACACAGGTAGACGGTAGCAATAAAAAGTATGTGAACCGTTTGGAATTACCTGCATAAATATGTCATAAAATTTGATCTCATCTTCATCTTAGTCACAACAATAGACAAATATAGTGTGCTTGAACTAATAACACACAAAGTATTGTATTTTTCTATATTCAATACATCATTTAAACATTCAGTGTAGGTTGGAAAAAGTATGTGAACCCCTAGGCTAATTACTTTTTCAAAAGGTAATTGGAGTCAGAAGTCAGCTAACCTGGAGTCCAATCAATGAGACGAGATTGGAGATGTTGGTTAGAGCTGACCTGCCTTATAAAAAAACATTCACAAAAAGTTTGAGTTTGCTATTCACAACAAGCATTGCCTGATGTGAACCATGCCTCAAACAAAAGAGATCTCTGAAGACCTAAGATTAAGAATGGTTGACTTGCATAAAGCTGGAAAGGGTTACAAAAGTATATCTAAAAGCCTTGATGTTCATCAGTCCACGGTAAGACAAATTGTCTATAACTGGAGAAAGTTCAGCACTGTTGCTACTCTCCCTAGGAGTGCTCGTCCTGCAAAGATGACTGCAAGAGCACAGTGCATAATGCTCAATGAGGTCAAGAAGAATCCTAGAGTGTCAGCTAAAGACTTACAGAAATCTCTGGAACTTGTTAACATCCCTGTTGATTAGTCCGATAATGCCGTAAAACATAAAACACTTAACCTGTTGGATCTCTAGGGGCGCTATTTCATTTTTGGATAAAAAACATTCCCGTTTTAAGCGCGATATTTTGTCACGAAAAGATGCTCGACTTATGCATATTCTTGACAGTTTTTGAAAGAAAACACTCTGAAGTTTCAGAATCTGCAAAGATAGTCTGTAAGTGCCCCAGAACTCATTCTACAGGCGAAACCAAGATGATGCGTCAAGCAGGAAATGAGCAGAATCTCTGAAGCTCTGTTTTCCATTGTCTCCTTATATGGCTGTGATTGCGCAAGGAATGAGCCTACACTTTCTGTCGTTTCCCCAAGGTGTTTGCAGCATTGTGACGTATTTGTAGGCATATCATTGGAAGATTGACCATAAGAGACTACATTTTCCAAGTGTCCGCCTGGTGTCCTGCGTGGAATTCGGTGCGCAAACGCCAGCTGCTTGTACTTTTCCATTTGATTGAGGGGAGAAACCATGCTTCCACGAACGATATATCATTGAAGAGATATGTGAAAAACACCTTGAGGATTGATTCTAAACAACGTTTGCCATGTTTTCAGTCGATATTATGGAG
The DNA here is from genome assembly GCF_045791955.1 of Oncorhynchus clarkii lewisi. Taxonomy (NCBI): domain Eukaryota; kingdom Metazoa; phylum Chordata; class Actinopteri; order Salmoniformes; family Salmonidae; genus Oncorhynchus; species Oncorhynchus clarkii. Next base: position 36,762,042 of record NC_092166.1, on the reverse strand, counting down.
TTAATTTGGAAAAAAGTTCGCGTTTTGAGGACTGAATTTTCGTTTTTTTTTTTGGTAGCCAAATGTGATGTACAAAACGGAGCTATTTCTAATACACAAATAATCTTTTTTGGAAAAACTGAGCATCTGCTATCTAACTGAGAGTCTCCTCATTGAAAACATCCGAAGTTCTTCAAAGGTAAATGATTTTATCTGAAGGCTTTTATGTTTTTGTTGAAATCTTGCGTGCTGGATGCTAACGCTAATGCTAACGCTAAATGCTATGCTAGCTAGCCACTTTTACACAAATGATTGTTTTCCTATGGTTGAGAAGCATATTCTGAAAATCTGAGATGACAGTGTTGTTTACAAAAGGCTAAGCTTGAGAGATGGCATATTTATTTCATTTCATTTGCGATTTTCATGAATAGTTAACGTTGCATTATGGTAATGAGCTTAGGTCTGTAAATAGAATCCCGGATCCGGGTTTGGTCGACGCAACAGGTTAACAAGAATGCTATTCACGGGAGGACACCACCGAAGAAGCCACTGCTGTCCAAAAAAACATTGCTGCACGTCTGAAGTTCACAAAAGAGCACCTGGATGTTCCACAGCGCTTCTGGCAAACTATTCTGTGGACATATTAAGCTAAAGTTGAGTTGTTTGGAAGGAACACATAACATGATGTGTGGAGAAAAAAAGCACAGCACACCAACATCAAAATCTCATCCCAACAGAAAAGTATGGTGGAGAGAGTATCATGGTTTGGGCTGCTTTGCTGCCTCAGGGCCTAGACAGCTTGCTATCATCGACGGAACAATTAATTCCCAAGTTTATCAAGACATTTTGCAGGAGAACGTAAGGCTATCTGTCCACCAATTGAAGCTCAATAAAAGTTGGGTCAACTTCTGTTGAGGACGACGACCCAAAACAACAGGACAACGACTGAAAACACAGAAGTAAATCAACATCAGAATGGCTTCAACAGAAGAAAATATGTCTTGTGGAGTAGCCCAGTCCTGACCCAATTTTAAAATGCTGTGGCATGACCTCGAGAGTGGTTCACACCAGACATCCTAAGAATATTGCTGAACTGAAACAGTTTTGTAAAGATGAATGGTCCAAAATTCCTCCTGACCGTTGTGCAAGTCTGATCCACAACTACAAAAATTGTTTTGTTGAGTTTATTGCTGCCAAAGGAGGGTCAAGCAGTTATTAAATCCAAGGGTTCACATACTTTACCCACCCTGCACTGTGAATGTTTACACGGTGTGTTCAATAAAGACATGAAAATGTATAATTGTTTGTAAGTTATTAGTTTAAGCAGACTGTGTTTGTCTATTGTTGTGACCTAGACGAAGATCATGACCAATTTATGAAGAAATCCCAATAATTCTGAAGGGTTCACATTCATCTTCTAGCCACTGCAAATACACAGGGGATAATGAGGGGAGATAGAAGACACCTGGAGGGGGTGGAGACAAGCACAAAGACAGGTGAAACAGATCAGGGTGTGACAGTAACCCCCCCACCTGGTCGTCCTATCTGGGCGCATACCTGACCAGGGTGCATGTGTTGGAAATCAGCGATGAGTGCCCTAGCGTGGACCAAGCACCTCTCCCCCTGGGCCATAACCCTCCCAGTCAACCAGGTACTAGAATCCCCTGTCCGAGGTCAAACCTTCAGGAGACGCATCACTGTGTATGCCAGTTGGCCGTCGATGAAACGAGGGAAAGGGGGAGGCCTGGAAACAGGAGACAAAGGGCTGTGAAATATAGGTTTGATTTTTGACACATGAAAAGAAGGATGTATACGGAGGGTACGGGGCAACAGAAGACGAACAGCAGAGGGGCTAATGAACTTGGAGATGGGAAAAGGGCTGATAAACCGGGGGGGGGGGGGGGGGGGGGGGGGGGGAGTTTGTGGGGCTCCACCTGGAGCGGTAGATCCCAAGTGGACAGCCATACCTTCTGCCCGAGACGACACCAGGGAGCCAGGGTCCGGTGGTGGTCCGTTTGTCGTCGATACCTGGAGGTGGTCTTTAGAAGGGCAGATCGGGCTTTCTTCCAGGTACGACGACAGCAGCGGACAAACATCTGGGACAAAGGTATGCCGACCTCTTCCTCTTGCTCAGGGAAGAGCGGAGGCTGATAGTGGTTAGTGGATAGCGCAGTGGTTAATGGCGCTGTACTGCAGCGCCAGCTGTGCCATCAGAGTCCCTGGGTTCGCGCCCAGGCTCTGTCGCGACCGGGAGGTCGCACAATTGGCCTAGCGTCGTCCGGGTTAGGGAGGGCTTGGTCGGTAGGGATGTCCTTGTCTCATCGCGCACCAGCGACTCCTGTGGCGGGTCGGGCGCAGTGCGCGCTAACCAAGGTTGCCAGGTGCACGGTGTAGCCTCCGACACATTGGTGCGGCTGGCTTCCGGGTTGGATGCGCGCTGTGTTAAGAAGCAGTGCAGCTGGTTGGGTTGTGTATCGGAGGACGCATGACTTTCAACCTTCGTCTCTCCCGAGCCCGTACGGGAGTTGTAGCGATGAGACAAGATAGTAGCTACAACAACAATTGGATAACACGAAATTGGGGAGAAAAAGGGTTAAAAAAATAAAGAAAAAATAAATAAATTGATGGCCGCCACGTCATCGGCATGCCATGAAGGCATGGCTCTCTGACCAAATATGGTGTCCCATAGGATATACTACACCCCTGATGAAATAGTGAAGTCTTGTTACCTTCTAGCATCTCAGAGGAATAGATACGAACGCGATTTGACTCGTTGAAACAACGTTTACGGGAGGCCAATCCTTTTAACTTTCATGAACAAACTCTCCTGTCTGTCTCCAACAGTTTGACCAGCATGCTGTTCACTTTTGTTTAGATATTGAAATCAAGTGAATAAGAAGATGATTTTTCTTAGAATGAGAAGGAGTTGCCAATTGTTTTTTATAAATGCGTATTTTTATGCTCATCACACATTTATAAAACAGACTAGACAGCTAGCACATACAATTCTGCTACAAGCACGTGGTGCCGCAATGCCGCGCACAACAGAAACGGAGCATTCATTTCCCAGAAATAATGTTAATTGATACTACAGTTTAAGTAGGGTCTGCTCTCCGTCAATGTTCGGAGTTGAGACATAAACAGGGTATGGTTAGAAAGGTTAACGTCTCCTCTGTTACAGTAAAATAATGTCTCAATGTATTTCAGTGTCCATATGACCCATTCTGTTGGCTCAATCCCCAAATGAAAATAGCAAGTTGAAACATGCTTGTTGTCAAAATGGACAAAGGAATCTTTAATCTGTGTTGTCATATAAAGAGAAATTATAGATACATCAGTGCTCATCGGTCATAAACATAACACAACAAGTTGGAAATCGCAAATTTAACAATGAGTGGTTTGGAAGGAATCAGTTGCTAACTGCAAGCACTGCAAAGCAAACAGTAGCCTACTATTCAGTGGAGAGGGTGTGTGGTCCAAGTCTGGGTCTCTTTTCCACGCTTCAAAGGAAAAACATTCACATACAACACCACGGGCCAGAAAGGTTTGAATAGATTATCCATGCTGGCAATCCAGCATGACTTCTGCTGGGAATTCGGAACTGGGAAATCTCAGACTTCAGTGAGTTCAAGACAACTGGGAACTCGGGATGAAACTAGCTCCAACTGGGAAAAAAACGTTTTGAAAGGTAATCTAACTTGGAATTCCAATTCAGGAACTCTGGTCTCTTTCTAGAGCACAGACCTGAAGATCACTGACATCATGATTAAACCTTGATTTTTTTCCTGAGTTCCCGGTTGTCTTGAAAGCACCATGAATCCATAGAATGCCAGACTTTGACGACAAAGTTTGATGACCAAATTTGCCCACAACAAGGATCCAACGCAACCTTCCTGTTCAAGTTAGCAGTACAAAACAAGGTCAGTCAAAAAATGTATTGTATGCTGCTGCATAAATGATGTAATATGCCAGGGAGATATGTAAACTGTAGCTAAGAAAATCATACTAAGGGAGATGCAGTGCATTTGGAAAGTATTCAGACCCCTTCACCTTTTCCACATTTAAAAATGTGTTTTGTCCCCCTCATCAAACTACACACAACACCCCATAAAGAAAACGCCAAAATAGGTTTTTAGACATTTTAGCAAATGTATTTAAAATAAACATGGGATATACAACATTTACTTAAGTATTCAGACCGTTTACTCAGTACTTTGTTGAAGCACCTTTGGCAGTGATTACAGCCTCGAGTCTTCTTGGGTATGACGCTACAAGCTTGGTACACCTGTATTTTGGGAAGTTTCTCCTATTCTTCTCTGCAGATCCTCTCAAGCTCTGTCAGGTTGGATGGGGAGCGTCGCTGCACAACTATTTTCAGGTCTCTCCAGAGATGTTTGATCAAGTTCAAGCCCGGGCTCTGGTTGGGCCACTCAAGGACATTCAGAGAGTTGTCCGAAGCCACTTCTGCATTGTCTTGGCTGTGTGCTTAGAGTCATTGTCCTGTTGGAAGGTGAACCTTCACACCATTATGAGGTCCTGAGCACTCTGGAGCAGGTTTTTAAATCAAGGATCTCTCTGTACTTTACTCTGTTCATCTTTCCGTCAAGCCTGACTAGTCTCCCAGTCCCTGCCGCTGAAAAACATCCCTACAACATTATGCTGCCACCACCATGCTTCGCCATAGGGATGGTATTGGCCATGTGATGAGCGGTGCAAGATTTCTTCCAGACATGACGCTTGGCATTCAGGCCAAAGAGTTCAATCTTGGTTTCATCAGAGAATGTTATTTCTCATGGTCTGAGAGCCCTTTAGGTGCCTTTTGGCAAACTCCAAGCGGGCTGTCATGTGCCTTTTACTGAGGAGTGGTTTCCGTCTGGCCAATCTACCATAAAAGCCTGATTGGTGGAGTTCTGCAGAGATTGTCGTCTTTCTGGAAGGTTCGCCCATCTCCACAGAGGAACTCTGTCAGAGTGACCATCAGGTTCTTGGTCACCTCCCTTACCAAGGCCCTTTTCCCCCGATTGCTCAGTTAGGCCGGCTGGCCAGCTCAAGGAAGAGTCTTGGTGGTTCCAAACTTCTTCCATTTAAGAATGAAGGAATCCACTGTGTTCTTGGACCTTCAATGCTGCAGAAATTATTTGGTACCCTTCCCCAGATCTGTGCCTCGACACAATGCTGTCTTGGAGCTCTATGGAAAATTGCTTCAACCTCATGGCTTGGTTTTTATTCTGACATGCACTGTCAACTCTGGGACCTGATATAGACACGTGTGTGCCTTTCCAAATCATGTCCAATCAATTGAATTTACCACAGGTGGACTCCAATCAAGTTGTAGAAACATCTCAAGGATAATAAATGGAAACAGGTTGCACCTGAACTCAATTTCGAGTCTCATAGCAAAGGGTCTGATTACTTACATAAATAAGGTTGTTCTGTCTTTATTTGCAATAAATTTGCAACATTTTCAAAAAAATAATTGTTTTGTCATTGTGTGGTACTGTGTGTAGATTTATTTTTATCTCATAGCAAAGGGCAATGAAAATAATGTATTTCATCTTTCCATTTAAAAAAAAATAAATTATCAAACATTTCTAAAAAACAGTTTTTTGCATTGTCATTATGAGGTATTGAGTGTGGATTCATTGGGATATTGTATTTATTTAATACATTTTAGAATAAGGCTGTAACAACAAAATGTGGAAAAGGTGAAGTGGTCTGAATACTTTCTGAATGCACAGTATACTGTAGCTAAGAACATAATACTAAGTGTATGTTGTGTAGTAAGCTGTTAGTAGACCATGCCTCACCGTGCCTCACCCTAATAATTTGGTTTCTTTCCCCCTCAAAACTTAGCCAACTGTTCTGCCTTGGTGGTGCAAATGTAGCCTATAGCCCGTTTTAGAGAAATGTCATTATCAAATATTGTAATAGTTTATTGTCTGCTTATATGCCCCCTTTATTTATCCAACTGTTTTGACTTGGAGGACTTGGAGATTACTCCAAGAACGGCCCATGGTCTGAATTCTGTTGCTCTACATTTCAAAAGTGCTGAACAAATAGTCATATTGACTACATCTGTTTTAGCTCGGTCATTGATGTCTTTCGGCTTGATGTCAACGGCTCAGACACAAGAGGTATGTGGCAGGGTCTACAGTCAATCACGGATTACAAAAAGAAAACCAGCCCCGTCGCGGACCAGGATGTCTTTCTCCCAGATAGACTAAGTAACTTTTTTGCTCGCTTTGAGGACAATACAGTGCCACTGACACGGCCCGCAACCAAAACCTGCAGACTCTCCTTCACTGCAGCCGACGTGAGTAAAACATTTAAACGTGTTAACCCTCGCAAGGCTGCAGGCCCAGATGGCATCCCCAGCCGGCATCCCCAGCCGCATCCTCAGAGCATGCGGAGACCAGCTGGCTGGTGTGTTTATGGACATATTCAATCAACCCTTATCCCAGTCTGCTGTTCCCACATGCTTCAAGAGGGCCACCATTGTTCCTGTTCCCAAGAAAGCTAAGGTAACTGAGCTAAATGACGACAGCCCGTAGCACTCACTTCCGCCATATCACCTCCACCCTACCTGACACCCTAGACCCACTCCAATTTGCTTACCGCCCCAATAGGTCCACAGACAACGCAATCGCAACCACACACACTGCCCTAACCCATCTGGACAAGAGGAATACCTATGTGAGAATGCTGTTCATCGACTACAGCTCAGCATTTAACACGATAGTACCCTCCAAACTCGTCATCAAGATCGAGATCCCGGGTCTCGACCCCGCCCTTTGCAATTGGGTACTGGACTTCCTGACAGGCCGTCCCCAGGTGGTGAGGGTAGGTAACAATATCTCCACCCCGCTGATCCTCAACACTGGGGCCCCACAAGGGTGCGTTCTGAGCATTCTCCTGTACTGCGTATTCACCCACGACTGCGTGGCCATGCACGCCTCCAACTCAATTATCAAGTTTGCGGACGACACCAGAGTGGTAGGCTTGATTACCAACAATGATGAGACAGCCTACAGGGAGGAGGTGAGGGCACCCGGAGTGTGGTGTCAGGAAAATAACCTCACACTCAACGTCAACAAAACTAAGGAGATGATTGTGGACTTCAGGAAACAGCAGAGGGAGCAACCCCCTATCCACATCGACGGGACAGTAGTGGAGAGGGTAGCCTGCTATTATTTATAGGCTGTTTCAACTTGTCCATTTCAAATGATTTTTCGAACAAGTTTTAATTTCTAACAGAGGCGTGTTCTGCCTTCTCATTAATTCACATAAAAGTAGGTGTCACGCCCTGACCATAGTAAGCTGTTTTTTCTCTGCGTTGGTTGGGGCATGATAGTGACTTGGGTGGGTCTAGGTGTTTTTGTATTTCTATGGTGGCCTGATATGGTTCCCAATCAGAGGCAGCTGTTTATCGTTGTCTCTGATTGGGGCTCATATTTATGTAGCCATTTCATCATTTGTGTTTATGGGATCTTGACTATGTGTAGTTGCTATTTTGTTTAGCTTGCACGCTGCACCTTGGTCTCATTCTAACGACGGACGTGACAGTAGGCCATTTCACTTTTACGGACAATTAATTTTTTAGGCATTACAGAGCCGGACAAACTTCCCCCAGCACTTCCCCACTGTTTCTGCAGATCAAGTATGCAGACATTTTTTGCATCTCCAGTTAGAACAGGACCTACACAAACTTTTCACATTTTCCCGGCTGGTGCCCGCTTTGCCTTCATTGTTGTTTTCATTACTACATGATAATAACTTTGGACATGTGTGCGTTTCTATCAAAGTAAGTCCCTTATTACATTATCAATATAGTTTCTGTATGTCATGTCATGTAGTTTCTACTGTAGCTCACTGTATATATGGAGCATATTATCCTTGATCCTTGACTCCGGCGATGTCACTTATAAAATAGCCTCCAACACTCTACTCAACAAATTGGATGCAGTCTATCACAGTGCCATCCGTTTTGTCACGAAAGCCCCATATACTACCCACCACTGCGACCTGTATGCTCTCGTTGGCTGGCCCTTGCTTCATACTCACCGCCAAACCCACTGGCTCCAGGTCATCTACAAGTTTCACTGTCATCGTGAGGACGACCAGAGAGGTGCGCCGGAGAAGTGCGTCATTGAGTAGCCTGAACGGTCCACGCGGAGGATCCACAGAGACCTTCCCCACGTAATTACATCATTATATTCTGACCCATAAGAGCGTCAGTTTGGAACAAAGCTAGGGTTAGAATAAGCATAGCTGAAAAATGCACCCAAATGCATATTTCTCTCGTGTACTTTCGCTTTTTCTCTCTCTTTTAAATCCACATTGTGGGTAACGTGCCATAGTGTGTTGGCCCGTTTTACTAAGTTCTAATCAATAGCCTATAATGTGTTTTGTCTATCTTTTATCATAATTTTAGCTTTCTAGTAACGAAGACAACGTCACGAAACCTTGTTTGTGTGTGTGTTTATCTGCTTTTGGCCACGGACTTCCATTAGGTCGGTAACTTAAGTAGTGTGTTGTGCGTGAGGGAAGAAATCCCTGTATAAATCCCAGCTACCTAATAAGTATAACCGCCATCCCCGCTCTCTTGCTGTGGAACACCAATTAAAGGAGAGATATTGGATACGGGCCTGTGCGTTCTCTAATTGTAGAGGAGGAGAGGGGGATGAAGCAGGAGAGTAGAAGAAAGAGGAGGAGAGGGACAATTTGGAGCCAGAACAAAACCACTGGACCGGAACAGAGAGAGGCCTCATTGCTTCAGGAGACATGAGTGAAATGGGAAGGTGGGGATGAGAGAGAAATGGAGTAGACGGTCTGATCGGAACATCGAGAAGCTCTCCCTCATTGCCGACAATTATCCCAATCCCAACAAAGCTAATGTCTAACCACAAGACTGCCTGCACCGCTCAGAACACACGTCACTCCTATCATACGCACAGACTGATGTGTAAATGTTTACACTCCCTCCCCTCACTGTTCTCTTTCTCTCTCTTCATCCTGCTCCCGGTCTTCCTCCCTGTGTCCTTAAGTTTTATTAGTCATATGTAGAGGATACACATGGTATACACCGTACCAAACAAAATGTTTACTTACAGGGTCCTCCTCAACAAGGCAACAATAAAAAAGATAATAATAATAATTAAAAGATAAGAATACGAACAAAGTAAATGGCTCTGTAGAATAGAATAACATTTTTAGCATAAGTATAATACAGAAAGGCACAATTGAAAGTACAATACTTACATATGTATCAGGAAAGAGGGGACTGGGGGCAAGTGTATAAATTGTACAGTACTAGCAATAGTAAACAAGAGTCTGGTAGCAGCATTTGTGATGTGTGTAGCATGAATGTACTGTATAGATGTACGTGTGTGTGTGTGTGTGTGTGTGTGTGTGTGTGTGTGTGTGTGTGTGTTTATACGTTAGGGCCTACATGCTAAGGTGCAAAGAGTCAGTCCAGTTCAAGTGTTCAGCAGTCTCATGGCTTGTAGATAGAAACTGTCTCTGAGCTTGTTGGTATCAGACCTCATGCTCCGATACCATCTGCCCGACGGTAAGGAAGTGAACAGCTCGTGGTTGAGGTGTGTGGGGTCCTTGATGACGCTGCGCGACTTCCTCAGCACTGTTTCAAATAGATGTCCTGGATGTGTGGGAACACGGCCCCATTGATCTACTGGGCCGTATACAACCCCTTTGTTTAGCTGACGTTGAGGGATAGGTTGCTGTCCTGGCACCACAATGTCACTTACCTCCTCCCTACAGGCAGACTTGTCATCGTCGGTCAGGCCTACAACCATGGTGTCGTCAGCAAACTTGATGGAGTTGGTGTCGTACAGAGCCACACAGTCGTGGGTGAACAGGGGGTAAGGCAGAGGGCTGAGGACACATCCCTGGGGAGAGTCTGTAGAGGTGTTGTTGCCTATGGTCTATATAGCCTGTGGTCTGCCTGTCAGGATATTCAGGATTCAGTTGAAGAGGGTAGTGTCCAGACCCAGGGCTCTGAGCTTGATGACGATGTTGAGGGAACAATAGTGTTTAATGCTGAACTGTAGTCAAGGAACAGCATTCTCATATAGGTATTTATCTTGTCCAGATTTGCTAGGGCCATGTGAATAGCGATGGAAATGGCATCATCTGTAGGCAAATTGGAGTGGGTCAAGTGTGCCTTGAAGAAAGTGGAGACGACGGCCTGGAACAGGGACTAGTTGAAGATGTCTGAGAAGACGCCCGCCATTCAAGCGCACACTCTTAGGAAGCGGCCAGGAATGCCGTCTGGGCCGGCAGTTTTGTGAGTATTGACTCGAGAGTTTGTCTTTTTTTTTGTTACCTTTATTTAACTAGGCAAGTCAGTTTAGAACAAATTCTTATTTACAATGATGGCCTACCTCAGCCAAACCCTAACCCGGACGACATTTGGCCAATTGTACGCCGCCCTATGGGACTCCCAATTACGGGCGGTTGTGATACAACCTGGAATCGAACCAAGGTTTGTAGTGACACCTCTAGCACTGAGATGCAGTGTCTTAAACTGCTGCGCCACTCGTTTGCCCATGTCAGCCTTGGAGAGCGAAAGCACCTGGTCTTCCGGAGAGGGAAAAGAGAGGTTACAGATGATGTAACTCAATACACACACACACACCCCACGCACACACCACACACACACCGAACAAATGCCATTGTCTGTGCTAGAGGGCCGATGCCAGAGAGATGGAGAGTTAATCCGTGACACTAATGACATCTTTGACAGAAACTGTGGAATTTCGTCACTAACACATCCATACATTTGCAGAAAGAAGACTGCAACACACAGACACACACCCGTGTAGTCTCCTGTATCACATTTCACAAGCCTTCTAAAGCCAACAAATGGCCAGTGGGGCCTCCTGCTGGCAACGCCAACCAAAGGGAGAAAACGAGAACTCGTTCCCCGTTTGGCCCTGCTCCCCACGTGCACACACAGGGCAGATGACTGATCTGCCCAATACGTGGATTGGTTATTATATTGGATAGCTACGGAATGGCCACTGACTCTAGGTCACATCTACCAGCTCCGGTCATAAAACGTGTTCATACTTTTGTACTAACTGTCCAATTCATCCCCGAAATTGACTGAATAAAAATGGAATTTACCACAACCCTGGACACAACCTTTCCAAGTGTGTGTGTATATGTCTCTGGGTGTGTGTGTTCCCCTAGGTATTTATCCAGTACTGGTGGATGGTTGCCAGCTTAGCATTCTCCACACCAGCCAGCCTCTCTTTTGCCTGCAGCCTTCTGGGCTTACCCATGCCTGTCCTGGAATGAAAACAGACACACACACACCGGCTGGTTTATGGTGTGAAATATGGGAGGGGGGGCTGCAGTGCTGCTCTATCTCTGATAAGGGCCTTCTTTATACACACCGTGCTCTGCTTTGTACAAGGAAAATCAGTCGGGAGAAATTTTCAATTCAGAAAATAGTCTCAAGATTTGAGACATGACGTGATGAGACATGACGATACGGCCACATGTCCTCGGAGATTCAACCTGACATCATAACTTAAACTATGAGGGCGGATGTCAAATAAAAACAGAAAAGAAAGAAAACAGTCTAATCCTAACTCAGACCTGGAAACTAGGTGAGCACTCGCTGAGCCAATCAGTCACATGGCTGGATCAATGAAGTGACACACAGAGAGATACCCAACACACTGTGATTCCAACTACTGGGCTGACGAAGCCTTCCTATACCAAGACTGGCTACACTCATTAAAGATACAGGCACACTGTCAGAGTAATGCCATGGCTTTAGGGTCAAGATTACTTTGAGTCACAATGCAAGCCGAAATCTACCACTCAGACTGTATTTTTTACATGACTTAAAAAACAAGCCATTGCAACATTAACCTATTAAAAACAGTACTGTAGCAATGAGGTTTGTGCACTAAGCTATAAACCCAATACATTATCACCACATATTGGCTTTAATCCAATTGCCCTGCCAATGCACTGTTGTTCATGCCATTAAAAAAAAATAAAAAACATTATACATACATACATGTAAAATGTATAACCTGTTTTCACTTTGTCATCATGGGGTATTGTGTGTGTATTGATGAGGAAAACATTTAATTGAATCAATTTTAGAATAAAGCTGTAACGTTAAAAACAAATGTGGAAAAGGGGAATCATGTGGCTATATACAGTGGAGCAAAAAAGTATTTAGCCAGCCACCAATTGTGCAAGTTCTCCCACTTAGAAAGATGAGAGGCCTGTAATTTTCATCATATGTACACTTCAACTATGACAGACAAAATGAGAGAAAAAATCCAGAAAATCACATTGTAGGATTTTTAATGAATTTATTTGCAAATTATGGTGGAAAATAAGTATTTTGTCACCTACAAACAAGCAAGATTTCTGGCTCTCACAGACCTGTAACTTCTTCTTTAAGAGTCTCCTCTGTCCTCCACTCGTTACCTGTATTAATGGCACCTGTTTGAACTTGTTATCAGTATAAAAGACACCTGTCCACAACCTCAAACAGTCACACTCCAAACTCCACTATGGCCAAGACCAAAGAGCTGTCAAAGGTAAGCAGCTTGGTTTGAAGAAATCAACTGTGGGAGCAATTATTAGGAAATGGAAGACATACAAGACCACTGATAATCTCCCTCGATCTGGGGCTCCACGCAAGATCTCACCCCGTGGGGTCAAAATGATCACAAGAACGGTGAGCAAAAATCCCAGAACCACACGGGGGGACCTAGTGAATGACCTGCAGAGAGCTGGGACCAAAGTAACAGAGCCTACCATCAGTAACACACTACGCCGCCAGGGACTCAAATCCTGCAGTGCCAGATGTGTCCTCCTGCTTAAGCCAGTACATGTCCAGGCCCGTCTGAAGTTTGCTAGAGAGCATTTGGATGATCCAGAAGAAGATTGGGAGAATGACATTTGGTCAGATGAAACCAAACTTGTCGTGTTTGGAGGACAAAGAATGCTGAGTTGCATCCAAAGAACACCATACCTACTGTGAAGCATGGGGGTGGAAACATCATGCTTTGGGGCTGTTTTTCTGCAAAGGGACCAGGACGACTGATCCGTGTAAAGGAAAGAATGAATGGGGCCATGTATCGTGAGATTTTGAGTGAAAACCTCCCTCCATAAGCAAGGGCATTGAAGATGAAACGTGGCTGGGTCTTTCAAGGACATCAACAAGAAAAAGAGACTTGCTTGAGCCAAGAAACACGAGCAATGGACATTAGACCAGTGGAAATCAGTCTAATTCTGTGGGACTATCATTTGTTCTTCAACAGCCTAGATGGCCAGCATCCCGGAGTTGTCACTACATTTTTGACATTGAGACTGGTGTTTTGCGGGTACTATTTAATCAAGCTGCCAGTTGACGACTTGTGAGGCGTCTGTTTCTCAAACTAGACACCCTAACATACTTGTCCTCTTGCTCAGTTGTGCACCGGGGCCTCGCACTCCTCTTTCTATTCTGGTTAGGGCCAGTTTGCGCTGTTCTGTAAAGGGAGTTGTACACAGCGTTGTACTAGATCTTCAGTTTCTTGGCAATTTCTCGCATGGAAAAGTCTTAATTTCTGAGAACAAGAATAGACCGACGAGTTTCAGAAGAAAGTGCTTTGTTGCTGGCCATTTTTTTTTGCCTGTAATCAAACTTAAAAAGGCTGATGCTCAAGACATTCAACTAGTCTAAGGTCAGGTTTATTGCTTCCTTAATCAGGATGTCACACCATGACCATAGAGAGCCCTTAGGTCAGAGTGCCGGTGCCATGGCTTCCTGCGCCGGTGCCATGGCTGGAGCCTTCCTCTGCGCTGGTGCCCAGTCCAGGCACGGCGTCCAGTCCCGCTCCATGGCCGGAGCCTTCCTCTGCTCCAGTGCCCAGTCCTGGCACGGCATTCAGCCTGGCTTCAGGGTCAGATCCGCGGTCTGAACGGGGGCTATGTCCCACACCGGAGCCGCCACCGAAGCTAGTTGCGGCTCCGGTCTTTGCGGATCCTTGAATTTCTATGTTGGTTTCAAGTATGGTTCCCAATTGGAGGCAGTTGATGATTGTTGCCTCTAATTGGGGACAATACTTAGTGTGGTCGTTTTCCCACCTGTGTTTTTGGGATATTGTTTTGTTTTGGTTTAGTGCTATGGGCGCTACTAACTTCACATTCGTTTATTCTTTGAAGGTTCACTTTAATAAATATGTGGAACTCTACTCACGCTGCGCCTTGGTCTGCTCATTATGTATACGACGAACATGACACAGGACAGTTTTCAGCTGTGCTAACATAATTGCAAAAGTTTTTTTAATGATCAATTAGCCTTTTAAAAATGATAAACTTGGATTAGTTAACACAACGTGCCATTGGAATACAGGAGTGATGTTTACTGACAATGAGCATCTAGATGTATGCCGATGTAGATATTCCATTTAAAAAAAATGTTTTTAAATCAGTTTCCAGGTACGATAGTCATTTACAATCCTTACACTATTTCTGATCAATTTGATGTTATTTTAATGGACAAAGAAACATGTGCTTTTCTTTCAAAAACAAGAACATTTTAAAGTGATCCCAAACTTTTGAACGGTAGAATATATATATATATACATATATATATATATACACATACACATACAAATATATACACATATACAGTGCCTTGCGAAAGTATTCGGCCCACTTGAACTTTGCGACCTTTTGCCACATTTCAGGCTTCAAACATAAAGATATAAAACTGTATTTTTTTGTGAAGAATCAACAACAAGTGGGACACAATCATGAAGTGGAACGACATTTATTGGATATTTCAAACTCTTTTAACAAATCAAAAACTGAAAAATTGGGCGTGCAAAATTATTCAGCCCCCTTAAGTTAATACTTTGTAGCGCCACCTTTTGCTGCGATTACAGCTGTAAGTCGCTTGGGGTATGTCTCTATCAGTTTTGCACATCGAGAGACTGAACTTTTTTCCCATTCCTCCTTGCAAAACAGCCCGAGCTCAGTGAGGTTGGATGGAGAGCATTTGTGAACAGCAGTTTTCAGTTCTTTCCACAGATTCTCGATTGGATTCAGGTCTGGACTTTGACTTGGCCATTCTAACACCTGGATATGTTTATTTTTGAACCATTCCATTGTAGATTTTGCTTTATGTTTTGGATCATTGTCTTGTTGGAAGACATCTCCGTCCCAGTCTCAGGTCTTTTGCAGACTCCATCAGGTTTTCTTCCAGAATGGTCCTGTATTTGGCTCCATCCATCTTCCCATCAATTTTAACCATCTTCCCTGTCCCTGCTAAAGAAAAGCAGGCCCAAACCATGATGCTGCCACCACCATGTTTGACAGTGGGGATGGTGTGTTCAGGGTGATGAGCTGTGTTGCTTTTACGCCAAACATAACGTTTTGCATTGTTGCCAAAACGTTCAATTTTGGTTTCATCTGACCAGAGCACCTTCTTCCACATGTTTGGTGTGTCTCCCAGGTGGCTTGTGGCAAACTTTAAACAACACTTTTTATGGATATCTTTAAGAAATGGCTTTCTTCTTGCCACTCTTCCATAAAGGCCAGATTTGTGCAATATACAACTGATTGTTGTCCTATGGACAGAGTCTCCCACCTCAGCTGTAGATCTCTGCAGTTCATCGAGAGTGATCATGGGCCTCTTTGCTGCATCTCTGATCAGTCTTCTCCTTGTATGAGCTGAAAGTTTAGAGGGACGGCCAGGTCTTGGTAGATTTGCAGTGGTCTGATACTCCTTCCATTTCAATATTATCGCTTGCACAGTGCTCCTTGGGATGTTTAAAGCTTGGGAAATCTTTTTGTATCCAAATCCGGCTTTAAACTTCTTCACAACAGTATATCGGACCTGCCTGGTGTGTTCCTTGTTCTTCATGATGCTCTCTGCGCTTTTGACGGACCTCTGAGACTATCAAAGTGCAGGTGCATTTATACGGAGACTTGATTACACACAGGTGGATTGTATTTATCATCATTAGTCATTTAGGTCAACATTGGATCATTCAGAGATCCTCACTGAACTTCTGGAGAGAGTTTGCTGCACTTAAAGCAAAGGGGCTGAATAATTTTGCACGCCCAATTTTTCCGTTTTTGATTTGTTAAAAAAGTTTGAAATATCCAATAAATGTCGTTCCACTTCATGATTGTGTCCCACTTGTTGTTGATTCTTCACAAAAAAATACAGTTTTATATCTTTATGTTTGAAGCCTGAAATGTGGCAAAAGGTCGCAAAGTTCAAGGGGGCCGAATACTTTCGCAAGGCACTGTATACACATACATATATAGGTATTACTGCACTGTTGGAGCTAGTAACATAAGCATTTTGCTGAACCTGCGATAACAGGGTTGATGTGAGAATAGATATAAAGAATAGAAAGACTTGGAAGCTAGTTTTTCGATTGACAGTGCATATATTTGTTAGTTAGCTGGCTACACTGTACATTTGTAAATATTGCAAAAAAAAATAAATGATTTTTACATAAAATAATAGGTTTTCTGGTTTAACTTACATTTCTTAATACAGTACTTCATTTATTTGTTGAAAAAGACTGGCATTTGCAAATAAAAAGCCAAGGTAATATGCTACTAAATTTGAATGAATATTTCTAAGAAACAACCAAGAACTTAAAAATATGATATTCAAATTATCATTATTATGTTGGACTGACATGCTAGATCTAGTTCGGAACGTCAATTGTTCTTGGAACGGATGTCGTCTTCTTCTCTGGAATGGCCATGCGGCAGTTAAGGACCAAATTATAACTTGGAATGTAGTTTGGATGAAATGTCGAAAATATTTGTGGAAAACGTTAAATAATATTCTTCAAGTACGAAAAGCCTTTAGCTAGCTATATTGCCAGAGTACGCAATATATTTGCACGTTGATAAGCTAGCTAGTTAACGGCCATGATGTCTGTATAGTTAGCTACTGGTGGGCATGTTACTAGCTAGTAAGTTAGCAGTGCATTTACTCACCTCAGAGCTGTTTCTAACCTTTTATTTAAGTTTTATATTAACCGAAATAGCTATGTAACATATTAGCTACCTAGCTTACCAAAAAAATGCTCAAGGCAGCACTGCAAACGTGGACTTTGTGCAGTAGTTATCTAGTCATTAATCTAACAGTCTAACTAGCTAAATGAAATAACTGGGCTGGCTAGTAAGATAGATAACAAGCTACTCTTCCAAGTCTGCTTGAATTACGATGTTTACATTCTTTAGCTAGTTACCTAAAGCCGAAGTCTTTGGTTTTATTTTCCTGCCATTGTCATAGATTTTAATACAACTCGTCTTCTTTAGGTATTCACGTATTCAGACGTTCCTGAGTACTGATACAGAGCTCATTCTTGAGGCAGCTAATGAAGCACACATGAAGGATGGAACACTTCTCAACAATCTGTCTGTGAAATCAGACATCCTGGAAAAACTGTCTGAAAGGATCTTCCAGTTTACAGCCTATCCATCAAGTCTACAAATTTTCCAAGTTGCAGAAGCTTTGGTAAAAAAGTACCCGTGCCTTAAAGAGCTTGGGTCCTTCTCAGGCCTGTACGGATGGCAAACCAGCCTGAAGTACAAGATGGGAAATTACAGATCGAAACTGAGAGGAATTGGTTGCCCAGAACTGGAAGTGAACTCTGTCAAGAGAAATCACCAGAGGACAGGCCCGTTGCCAAGAACATGAAAAAACCAAAGGCAGAGGTAAATTACCTCCCACCCCACCCTGCTGGAGAAACAGATGAGACCCTGGAGAGGGAGCGAGTGGAGCTACAAATACGTGACAACCACAACACTGTGGCAAAGACCTTCTCATATCGAAGACAAGATGTCGTTCAGGGCTTTTCTGTGATGGACTTCAAAGAAAGATGGCCAGCCCTGTTTGAGCCCACTCAGGTACAAAAAACAGCTGAATTAAAATAGCCAATGCACTGTAGGTAAAAACTGTATATTGATTTAAATATGTTGTGCTGTCTTGACCTAATATTCTAATCTAGAATTAAATATGCATTAAAGATTAGCCTGAACATTCTCACTCTACACAAGCTTTGGGAGGGGTGTCTCAATAGCATTAAGGAAGAGTTCAGAAAATGTTGCTCCAGTCCACCTTGATGCAGAAGCTGGATGAATATATGCAAACTATTGGACTTGTTTAAGTCAAAAAGAGGTGCTGTATATGCGGACATGCAGAAAGAAAAGGTTGTGTACGGGGTATGCACAGTGACACCTTCACAATGGTATATAGGTTATACTCTATGTATTTAATGTCGGTATTAAATGCAATTATTTGTATAACATATTACAGTGCAACACCAGCCAGGAAAGAAGAGATCCGTGCCCTGATCATATACCTCGGTGAGAGGGTTGAAGAACTTATCACGGAATACAAGGTAAAGGTTTTTACTTGAGATATATTCCTTTCTTTCCCTCTCTTTTCTCTCAAATTGCACTGTTAATCTAGTAGCCTAGTCTGTTATTTCTTCATTTTTTCACTCAGGATGCTAATGACACCATGATACGAAAGGACCTCGTTCAGCATGTGATGGTGTTCACTATGAAGGATCTGCACCAGAATATAGAGCATGGGCTCTGCAACGAAGGAGCAGAGGTCCTGGCTGGTATTTTCAGTGTTACAGTCATGTACCTTGTTTATGGACCTCATCTATGGCTTGAATCTGAGGTACCCCATATAACTGAAATATACCTTTGAGGTGTTCCAAAAAGTATTCTTGGAACTTGATGATCTCAGGACCTCCCTACAGGTCCAAGCTATAAAGATGAAGTTACTTGTTTTCAGAGATACTGTATCTAAAGATATCTATGAGAACTGTCGAAGGGCCACTCCCAAACTGTGGTCAAAACCCTACTCAGTAAGCTGAAAAGCAGGTTGCTGGGTGGTATAGGAGCTACAGTTTACATGACGCTCTTTGTCAGGTGAAGTCATAAGAGACATGGTCCATTTCTGTTTAAAAGAACAGCTTTGCTTAAAAACTTACTCTATGTGCACTAGTGGATATCTGTCAGGATTGTTAGTCAGGTGCAAGCTATCTGTATCTAACTCTACCTAAGGAGGCAAGGTGGAGTTATACCCAGAATGCTTAGACCTGTCAAAATAATAATATGTCTATATGGGCGTATGTGCGTATGGAGTTGGGTTAAAGGGACAATTTGGCAAATATTTTGTAACAATATGAGCAATGTATGTTTTGAAAATCCATGTTTTGATTAATCTAAAACAGTTTGAATTAGGTATTTGAACTAAAGTTCATATTGTGCTTTGTGTAAAGTCTTTAAAGACCCATCATTAAATTTACATTACTGTAAAAATATCGCTTTGTTGTTAAGGGGCACACAGACCACTAGAGAATTCTTGCTGAACTGTACAAAATGGGAGCTCAAAGTGCTAATCCCAAACTATCACATAAACCTTATGCAGTTGTGAAGATCTGAAGTTATTTGTAGTCAGGTGCAAGCTATCCCGATGTAACTTTACCTAAGGAGGCAAGTGTAGTTATACCCAGAATGCTTACAGATTACACAAAATAATGAGCTTTCCACAAATGCCTACGGAGTAGGGTTTAAGGGGCAATTTGAGATTGAAGTTGGAAGAAATTATAAAAATGAATTTATATAAAGGTGTAGAAGTTTGACGTTGAATACTGTTGTTTCTTTTTGCATATTCCCTTGTAAAGAAATTATATATTTTTGTAAATTATCCCAAGTATATTGAGGTAACTATTTGCATCAGCTTTTTAAGTATAGTTGTGAGTATATAGTTGAGTAGTAGGCACCTAATTTAAATACATTTTACTAACCTGAGTACCATAAGTAACTGAGTAAAAAACATTTGTAGATAAAACATAGAATATCAATTACAATATTGAGTAAAATCAGCAAATTAAATGTACAATATTAGTTCTGTAACTGATTACATGAAGTATATAAAACTATAACATTAGTTCTGGGACTGGAAGGACTTAAGCAGGTCAAAAAATGTTTTATTGTTTTTAACCTGTTAAAATTAAAGTTGAATGAAAGTTTTGAGATCCAGTTAGGTGTTTGCAATTAATGTATCTGAGTTTGTAATACACTAAAAGCGAAGTCTATTATACTTAAAATATCATCCTTGTTGGATTTACTTAACAATCTGATGCAAATAGTTACCTACAAGTAAAAGGGGCACAATATTCTTTACAGTGTAGCTAAATCAAGGGAGCGGGTGTGAGAGAAACATTCGCACAAGATCAGCCATCCACATAAAGAGACGAACCAGATCAGCCATCCACATAAAGAGACGAACCAGATCAGCCATCCACATAAAGAGACGAACAAGATCAGCCATCCAGACGAACAAGATCAGTCATCCACATAAAAAGACGAACAAGATCAGCCATCCACATAAAGACACGAACAAGATCAGGAATCCACATAAAGAGATGCACAAGATCAGCCATCCAGACGAACAAGATCAACCATCCACATAAAGAGACGAACAAGATCAGTCATCCACATGAAGAGACAAACAAGATCAGCCATCCACATAAAGAGACGAAAGAGATCGGCCATCCAGATGAACAAGATCAGTCATCCACATAAAGAGATGAACAAGATCAGCCATCCAGATAAAGAGACGCACGAGATCAGCCACCCAGATGAAGAGACGCACGAGATCAGCCATCCAGATAAAGAGACGCACGAGATCAGCCATCCAGATGAAGAGACGCACGAGATCAGCCATCCAGACGAACAAGATCAGCCATCCAGACGAACAAGATCAGCCATCCAGACGAACAAGATCAGCCATCCACATAAAGAGACGAACAAGATCAGCCATCCAGACGAACAAGATCAGCCATCCAGACGAACAACATCAGCCATCCAGACGAACAACATCAGCCATCCAGACGAACAACATCAGCCATCCACATAAAGAGACGAACAAGATCAGCCATCCAGACGAACAAGATCAGCCATCCAGACGAACAAGATCAGCCATCCACATAAAGAGACGAAAAAGATCAGCCATCCAGACGAACAAGATCAGCCATCCAGACGAACAAGATCAGCCATCCACATAAAGAGACAAACAAGATCAGCCATTCACATGAAGAGATGAACAAGATCAACCATCCAGACAAACAAGATCAGCCATCCAGACAAACAAGATCAGCCATCCACATAAAGAGATGCACAAAATCAGCCATCCAGACGAACAAGATCAGCCATCCAGACAAACAAGATCAGTCATCCTCATAAAGAGAGGAACAAGATCAGCCATCCACATGAAGAAACGAACAAGATCAGCCATCCAGACAAACAAGATCAGCCATCCAGACAAACAAGATCAGTCATACACATAAAGAGAGGAACAAGATCAGCCAGCCACATAAAGAGAGGAACAAGATCAGTCATCCACATAAAGAGAGGAAGAAGATCAATCATCCACATAAAGAGAGGAACAAGATCAGCCATCCACATAAAGAGAGGAACAAGATCAGCCAGCCACATAAAGAGAGGAACAAGAGCAGCCATCCACATAAAGAGATGCACAAGATCAGCCATCCAGACGAACAATATCAGCCATCCAGACGAACAAGATCAGCCATCCACATGAAGAGATCCACAAGATCGGCCATCCAGACGAACAAGATCAGCCATCCAGACGAACAAGATCAGCCATCCAGACGAACAAGATCACCCATCCACATAAAGAGACGAACAAGATCAGCCATCCAGACTAACAAGATCAGCCATCCACATAAAGAGACGAACAAGATCAGCCATCCAGACGAACAAGATCAGCCATCCACAAAGAGACGATCAAGATCAGCCATCCAGACGAGCAAGATCAGCCATCCAGACAAACAAGATCAGCCATCCAGACAAACAAGATCAGTCATCCAGAAAAACAAGATCAGTCATCCAGAAAAACAAGATCAGCCATCCAGACGAACAAGATCAGCCATCCAGACGAACAAGATCAGTCATCCACATGAAGAGATGCGCAAGATCAGCCATCCAGACGAACAAGATCAGCCATCCAGACGCACAAGATCAGCCATCCAGACGCACAAGATCAACCATCCAGACGCACAAGATCAGCCATCCAGACGCACAAGATCAGCCATCCAGACGCACAAGATCAGCCATCCACATAAAGAGACGAACAAGATCGGCCATCCAGACGAACAAGATCAGTCATCCACATAAAGAGAGGAACAAGATCAGCCATCCACATAAAGAGGAACAAGATCAGCCATCCACATAAAGAGGAACAAGATCAGCCATCCACATAAAGAGAGGAACAAGATCAGCCATCCACATAAAGAGATGCACAAGATCAGCCATCCACATAAAGAGATGCACAAGATCAGCGATCCACATAAAGAGATGCACAAGATCAGCCATCCAGACGAACAAGATCAGCCAACCAGACGAACAAGATCAGCCATCCACATAAAGAGGAACAAGATCAGCCATCCACATAAAGAGAGGAACAAGATCAGCCATCCACATAAAGAGATGCACAAGATCAGCCATCCACATAAAGAGATGCACAAGATCAGCCATCCAGACGAACAAGATCAGCCATCCAGACGAACAAGATCAGTCATCCACATAAAGAGATGCACAAGATCAGCCAACCAGACGAACAAGATCAGCCATCCAGACGAACAAGATCAGCCATCCAGACGAACAAGATCAGCCATCCACATAAAGAGACGAACAAGATCAGCCATCCAGACGAACAAGATCAGCCATCCACATAAAGAGACGAACAAGATCAGCCATCCAGACGAACAAGATCAGCCATCCACATAAAGAGACGAACAAGATCAGCCATCCAGACGAACAAGATCAGCCATCCACATAAAGAGACGAACAAGATCAGCCATCCACATGAAGAGACGAACAAGATCAGCCATCCAGACAAACAAGATCAGCCATCCAGACGAACAAGATCAGCCATCCAGACGAACAAGATCAGCCATCCAGACGAACAAGATCAGCCATCCAGACGAACAAGATCAGCCATCCAGACGAACAAGATCAGCCATCCAGACGCACAAGATCAGCCATCCACATAAAGAGAGGAACAAGATCAGTCATCCACATAAAGAGAAGCACAAGATCAGCCATCCACATAAAGAGAGGAACAAGATCAGCCATCCACATAAAGAGAGAAACAAGATCAGATAAGGCAGCTACATGTGACAATGCTTTAAGAGATGAACTGATCAGAGATAAGATTGTGCTTGGCATAACTGATGAGGGCACCCGCAGACGTATGCTGAGAGAACGTGACCTGACGCTGGTCTTGGCAGTGGAGACATGCCGTGCAGCAGAGCTTACTGATATACGGATAAGGTCCATGGAGCTAGAAAGGCAACATATGGACAATGTCAGTGCTACATTCAGGCAGCCAGTAAAGAAATTCCCCTTTGACACAGCTAATGCTAATACTTCAGCCAACTATGCAGTAGACAACCCCAATACATGCCGATATTCTGGCATTTCTCATGGACGGGGAAAAGAACACTGCCCAGCCTATGGAAAAATATGCAAATCCTGTGATACAGCTAATCACTTCGCAAGGTTCTGCAAGAAAAGCAAGAGAAAGGAGGGTAAAGTGTACTCCATGGAAACAAACACAGATGAAGGGAACGGCAGCACAGAGGATGTACATGCTAGCGAGTGCATAAGGGCAGTGAGGGCAAAAGGACAATAGTGGTTTGTCACTCTGCTACTTAATAATAAACCACAGCAATGCCAGCTAGATTCAGGGGCCACATGCAACGTTATGTGCCTTTAAGACAAAAGGAGGCTCGCGCCCAGAGACAAACTCACACAGAGTAGCACCAAGCTGAAACTGTATTCAGGCCAGTTCATGACCTTTAGGCCTGTTTGTGACAGAATGTGTTTTACGTGGCCAGAAATACACCCTTGAGTTTGAAATAGTTGAGGCTAGTCAACAGCCATTACTGTCAGGTTCTACATGTGAGCGCCTTGGGCTCATTAACTTCACCATCCCAGCTGATCTTAACATTATAGACAAAGTCCAGGCTGGGCCCCTGAGCAAGGAGACACTCCTAAGCAAGTACCACGATGTCTTCAACGCACCGGTCGAGTCAGTTCCCGGGGAAGTCCACTTTGAGTTGGACGCTGCAATCCAGCCTGTCCAGTGTGCACCCCGCAATGTACCAGTGGCCATAAAAGCAGCAACGAAGGCTCAGCTTGACAAACACGAAGCAGATGGCCACATCATTTCCGTCACGAGCCTACAGACTGGTTAAGTAATATGGTTATCGTCAAGAAACCAGACAAGCTACGGATATGCATTGATCCTAAACACCTCAACCGGGCTCTGCGACGTTCACATTACATTATGCCCACGTTGGAGGATGTTCTTTACAAGTTCCCAAAGGCCAGAGTCTTCACGCTCGTGAATGCCAGAGATGCCTTCCTGCAGTGCAAGCTCGACGAGCCCAGCAGCTACATGACCACCTTTTGGACACCCTGGGGCAGGAAGAGGTGGTTGAATCTTCCGTTTGGTGTCTCTGTGGCTCCAGAGGTGTATCAGCAGAAACAGCATGAGCTGTTGATGGGACTCAGTGGCGTGGAACCCATAGTAGATGACATCCTCGTAGTGGGCTGTGGGGACAGTGATGAGGAGGCAGAATGTGACCATGACGCCAAGCTGCTGGCCCTGATGGTCAGATGCAGACAGGTCAAGCTAAGGCTAAGCATAAACAAGCTTCAGTTTAAAGTGCCAGAGGTCCACTTTCATGGGCACATCTTGTCCTCCATCGGATTGAAGGCGGATCCTGAAAAAGTGAAGGCTGTCTTGGAAATGCCCCACCCATCTGACGTGAAGGGAGTGCAGCGCTTCATCGGATTCGTCACCTACCTGGCCAAATTCCTACCGCGACTCTCTGAAGTGTGTGAGCCACTAAGGAGGCTCATGGACAAGGACACCATCTGGCAATGGCTCCCAAAACATGACGCAGCGGTGAGGGAAATAAAACAACTGGTCACCCAGACACCTATACTGCGATACTACGATGTGTCAAAACCTGTCATGATTCAGAGTGACTCAAGCCAGTATGGACTTGGCTGTTGCCTCATGCAGGAGGGCCAGCCTGTGGCATTCGCCTCTAGGGCACTCACCCCAACAGAGCAGAACTATGCCCAGATAGAGAATAGAGGTCGACCGATTATGATTTTTTAACGCCGATACCGATTATTGGAGGACCAAAAAAGCCAATACCGCTTAAGTCGTCCGATTTAAAAAAAATAATGTATTTGTAATAATGACAATTACAACAACTGAATTAATACTTATTTTAACATAATATAATACATCAATAAAAATCAATTTAGCCTCAAGTAGATAATGAAACATGTTCCATTTGGTTTAAATAATGCAAAAACAAAGTGTTGGAGAAGAACGTAAAAGTGCAATATGTGCCATGTAAGAAAGCTAAAGTTTCAGTTCCTTGCTCAGAACATGAGAACATATGAAAGCTGGTGGTTCCTTTTAACACGAGTCTTCAATATTCAGAGGTAAGAAGTTTTAGGTTGTAGTTATTAAAGGACTATTTCCCTCTATACCATTTGTATTTCATTAACCTTTGACTATTGGATGTTCTTATAAGCACTTTAGTATTGCCAGTGTAACAGTATAGCTTCTGTCCCTCTCCTCGCTCCTCCCTGGGCTCGAACCAGCAACACAACGACAGTATGATTGATTGTTTTTTATAAGATAAGTTTAATGCTAGCTAGCAACTTACCTTGGCTTACTGCATTTGCGTAACAGGCAGTCTCCTTGTGGAGTGCAACGAGAGAGAGGCAGGTCGTTATTGTGTTGGACTAGTTAACTGTAAGGATGCAAGATTGGATCCCCCGAGCTGACAATGAGAAAATCTGTCTTTCAGCCCCTGAACGAGGCAGTTAACCCACCGTTCCTAGGTCATCATTGAAAATAAGAATGTGTTCTTAACTGACTTGCCTAGTTAAATAAAGATTAAATAAAGGTGTAAAATAAAAAAACGGCAAATCAGCACCCAAAAATACAGATTTCCGATTGTTATGAAAACTTGAAATCGGCCCTAATAAATCGGCGATTCCGATTAATCGGGCGACCTCTAATAGGGCTCAGCATTTTGTTTGCATGCCAACGCTTCCACCACTACCTGTAAGGGCGCGACAATATTACCGCAGAGACAGATCACAAGCCCTTTATTGCTATATTCAGCAAGCCTCTTCTGAATGCCCCAAATGACTGCAGAGCATGCTACTGGCCCTACAAAACTACAACCTCAAGGTGGTGTATAAGCCAGGGCCGGAGATGTATGTGAGTGACACGCTCAGCAGGGATACTGCATCAGGGACTCACACACGCTCCATGCATGAGCAACACGCAGTGTGCAGCTTACAAACAGAGCAAGTGGATGTTGAACACATCAACCAGGCTGAGTACCTCAATGTTACGGACCAGCGCCGTATACAAATCAGACAGCATGCAGACAGGGACGGGCAACTCCAGGCATTGAGGTCTGTGATTCTGATGGGCTGGCCCGTCAGAGAATATTGGCCAGTCAAAGAGGAGCTCAGTGTTCAAAATGTAGTGATATTCAAGGATCAGAGAGTTGTTATTCCCAGTCTCTGCGCCTTGAGATGTTGGCGCGCGTGCACTCAAGTCACATTGGAGGTGAGGCCTGTTACAGACAAGCACGTGACACACTGTATTGGCCTGGAATGCAGAATGAAATCAAAGACTATGTCAGTAAATGCACAATCTGCAATGAATATGCCATTGAGTAACAGAGAGAGACGATGATGTCCCACGAGCTACCGATGCGCCCCTGGCAGATAGTAAGTCTAGATCTCTTCCAGCACAGTGGCAAATACTTTCTGCTGGTAGTCGATCATTACTCAGACTTTTGCGAGATTGATCTCCTCCCCAACCTCTCAGCAGAGACAACAATCAAACGCTGCAAGGCTCAGTTTGCCCGCTATGGCCAGCCAGATAGGGTAATTTCAGACAATGGACACCAATTCTCCTGAGTTGAGTTCCGAAAATTTGCTGCAGGATGGGAATTCGAGCACGTCACTTCATCACCACGACACCCAAAAGCTAATGGGAAGGCGGAGTCCGCAGTAAAAATCGCAAAGAACCTCTGCAAAAAGGCTCTGCGAGAGGGCACAGATGCCTGGAAAGCAATCCTGCAGTGGCGCATTACCCCGACAGAAGGCATGGATAGCAGCCCGGCACAGCGCCTCATGGCACGGCGCTTAAAAGCAGTTCTGCCAGTAGCCAGCACTCTCCTGGAGCCATGTGTGGTGACAGACATGCTTGTGAAGCTACGTCACAGAAGACAGGTCTCCAAATTAATCTATGACAAATCAGCAAAAGACTTACCTGAGCTCAGGGTGGGTGAAATGTGGTGCGAATGAAGCCACTACCAGGGGACCGGACAGGTCTCTGGAGACTCGGATCCTGTGTACAGAAAGTGGCACCACGCTCCTACTTGGTCCAAGTGAATAGATCACTGTACCGTCGTACCAGGGTTGACCTTCGGATTGCTGAGCCAGCACCTACTCAGAACCCCGATGGTCAAAGGGGTCACATGACAAAAGACGGAACCCCAGCAAGTCACATGGGGACTGAGGCACTGGGCGAAGAGCCAGGGGATCACAGGTCAGCCGCTCCCTCGCCCATCAATTCTCCCCTTAGGCATTCAGGTGACACGCCTGTGCGGTAACCCGCAGGCCTTGCAGGCAAGCCCCCTGTCTTTTCACGCTGCGGGCGTCTGTCCCAGCCACCAAAGACTTCATCTGTAGGTTTCCCATCAGGGATTGCTGACAGACAGAGATAAAAGTGAAGAGAATATCAAAATGTGTTGTTGTTACCTGAGAAAAATAAAATAAAAAAATACTAAACTGTTCATGTTGGAAATTATTACTAGGTTTGTTTTGTTAGTGAATTGACACCTACTGTCCTATTTTATAAAGGGAAGATGTTATGGGTGTAAGATGGCACAGTGATGCCATCTGTTGGTAAATGTTCATTACTGCAACTCGTGTGTTTTACCGGTGTGCTTGAGATACCCGGATGTATTGTGATGTACTGAATAAGACTGGTTACTCGCATCAATACCTCTGTCTCTTCATTTAACATTCAAACAACATTCGATAAAGAATGCACCGCAACTGCGACACAATGCTGCAAGGCAAACGCAGCGTTTAACTGGAAATGAATGTACTTCTGGTGTACCAAAATGCTAAAATATTGTCGGTGTGATACGTGCTGTAAGCAACCGTAATATTTGCAGCCATATGTGATAATATCTTTCTAGGAGCTGATCTGTCATCAGTATAGTGGAATGATTATAAGGTTAGGGTAAACTGACTTTCTTTCGGGGACCTATTAGTACTGACACATGCCTCAACCACGCACATAGCGAACATTCTCTCTACCTGGTGATTTGGGAAACGCATGTTACTTCGGCCGTTGTAGGAAAGATGCATTGTCAAAAACAGTCCTAAACCTAAATTCCATAGCTATCGGGAAACCGGGCCCTGTTCAATTCCCCAACAGCAGAAGCCGTGTATGTGTGACACAGTGTCAGTAACTCCGAGACAGACTCTGTCTGTCTGTGGGAAAGTAATCTGTAATTTTCATCCGAGAAATGCGTATTTTAATGCAGTGAAGTCCACCCACCAAAACCCAATAGGACACAGTCAAGGGGTGGGTATAATTTGTGTTACGTTCCAACAGGAATCTGTTCCAAAAACGTCTTAAATAACAAGGCTTCCAACAAACAACACGTACAAAGTTGTATAGCGGCAGAATAAGATACCGGGTAGTGGGTGGGCTATTTCATTAAGTTTTTCACTTTGATCATGCTACTTTGTATGCGTTGTTTGTTGGCAACCTTGTACTTTACGTTTTTGGAACAGATTCCTGTTGGAACGTTCCACAAATTATACCCACCCCAGTCAAGGTTGTTATGAAAGATAACTTCAAGGACTGAGGCTACTGAAACAAAACGCAATATGTGAGTGATCAACTACAGACATACCAGTTCAAACTTCCTCGAAATGTCCCACGTTATTTATCCTCTACAGATGTTGACCCTTATGCAATATTTACAAAAAACAAGAGGATATCTTACAAGTCCCCCATTTATTGACGTCCTCATAAATTCACCCTAATAAGCTAAGTAAGTAAAGATGTTGTTATTGATGTTGACAAGAGAACCCCCACCACAGGTCTGGGAGGGATAGAAGCCCCCGGTGTAACCTAATGCTTAATAAAAATAGACTGTTACAAATACCCTTACCTCTATTTTACAAAAGATATACCAACGATTCAAATGAGTCGTTTCATAAATAAAACAGCGCTCTTACCGTCCACAGCCATAGTCGGTCTCAGTGTATATCTCTTTGTGGTTGCCTCAGTTATCGTCTCCCATTGCTTCTCTGTATCTAGCTGGGTGGCAAAGTGTGAGCGCACGGTTTGTCACTCGCCTACTGGGTGCTTATGAGGCACGGTGTATACTGATAGACAGAGCACACCGTCTCCTCCGAACGTTTGTTTTCGTTGGTCAGCTACCAATCGACTCTCTTGTTGTTAACCCCTCACCTGTTTTGGACCTGACCGCCGAGAGACAAGAGGTCACCAACGAATCCTTATTTTTTTGTGTGTTTATTTTATGATACTTTTCGTTGTTGGACTGTGAAATCACCAAGATATCAGCTCAAATTGATTTTAATTTAGGATATCTGTTCCTGAGTATTCCCAGTGTGAAGGTGTGAAATTATATCTGTTTGGGATTCTTCCGGTCAATTTGCAGTGTACAAAATTTATGCTAAAAAATAGCCTATTAGATGATAAGAGAAATACATATATCCATTGGGGGAAAGCCAAGAGTAGACCATTCTGATACACAACTGTCCACCTCAATCTTTGTCAATGGCTGCAATTACCAAGATAGCAATAAATAAAACAAATATAAATTGTAGGCTATTGCGAGGTCATTTGATTAGATGAAGAATAATCAAATGAATGGAACAGAGATCATTCCAGGCATTGTGTTGTTCCAGTAACTCGATTTGTCTGATTACAGAGGACATCTGGATATGGTTGTTCATCAACTGGATCTATTACTCCTGATGAAATAATTTGGATGATAGTAGAAAAACACAAATTGAGAGCACAGGATGGTCAAAGACAGCTCTGATTTTATTTAACTAGGCAAATTCTTATTTTCAATGACATCCTAGAGATAGTGGGTTAACTGCCTTGTTCAGGGGCAGAATGACAGATTCTTACTTTGTCAGCTCGGGGATTTGATCCAGCGACCTTTCATATACTGGCCCAACGCTCTAACCACTAGGCTACCTGCTGCCCCTGCTGCCTTCAGCTTGACTGCGCCAGCTGCACTGAGACAGGGAGGAAACAAAAGGCTTGCAGCAAAAGCTACATTAACAAATAGCCACACACTGACTTCCAATATCTCTGTCACTCTATATGACTAGAACGCCACTGGGCATCTTTTCTGTTGGATGAAAAACAGTGGGATACACGGGACTACAAAGGCCAAAGAAAGAAAGTGGAAAAGGGACTATTTTAATGTAATCTCTCAACTCAGTGTGCTAATTGATACTGTGGGTTTTCAGATATAAGAAGCCATCTATGGAGCATCAGTGGTATTCGTTGTAGAGCACAGAGATCTAAGTTCTACAGACTTTACAGACAAACACAGAACAAAGTACTCACTCTCCCATCAAGGCTTCATCACAGCACATGTTGACAGGAAGAGACCAGAGCACACACGCTCACAAGCAGACACAGGCATGCGTGTGCACACGCACACACACACCGGACCTGTTTCCTGAAGAAAGCACTGCGTGCCAAAACGTTGATTAGATGTTCCAATTAAATAAATATTACATCAGATGGATCCTCACTGTCTGGTCCAAACTGTTATCCCAGTGTGTCTCTCCCTGGGATGGTGAAACTGCATCAGATGGATCCTCACTGTCT
The DNA here is from genome assembly GCF_045791955.1 of Oncorhynchus clarkii lewisi. Classification (NCBI taxonomy): domain Eukaryota; kingdom Metazoa; phylum Chordata; class Actinopteri; order Salmoniformes; family Salmonidae; genus Oncorhynchus; species Oncorhynchus clarkii. Next base: position 36,730,988 of record NC_092166.1, on the reverse strand, counting down.
GGTCCAAACTGTTATCCCAGTGTGTCTCTCCCTGGGATGGTGAAACTGCATCCTGTATCTAGTTTCTTTCCTGTAACTAACTGACGGCAGATTCAACTTTCATCACGTCATGTTCTCTCATATGGTCATCCATCGACATGCCAACAGACCTCCTCTCCGTTGCCGTGACATTGTCAAACCCCACCAAAGGAGAGATCGTGGTTCACCAGCGGTGGGACAGGCATAGTGGGCCATTGATAAGACAATGGTATTTCTCTGCCAACGATGGTGGCAAGTAGCCTGGTCCCAGTTCAGTTTGTGCTTTAGCCAACTCCTCTGTTGTGTTTCTTGTCATACAGATATGGCACAGTGAATGATAGGAGAGTAAAGAGAAGAGGAGATGGTGAAGAGAAGAAAAGAGAAGAGACAGCCAGCAGCATACCTCTCTGCATCCCAAAGCTATCTTGCTTCTGAAGCTAAGCAGGGTTGGTATCACGACTTCTGCCGAAGTTGGTGCCTCTCCTTATTCGGGCGGCGTTCGGCGGTTGTTGTCACCGGCTTTCTAGCTGCCACGGATCCACGTTTCTTTTTCCATTTGTTATGTCTTGATTGTACACATCTGGTTCCCATTACGTTATTATTATTTTCCTATTTAACCCTCTGGTTCTCATTATGTTTTGTGCGTGATTGTTCCTGGTCTTGTGTTAGTCTTTTGTGTTAGGGTTTGTTATCCCGTGGATTTATTGGCTGATTATCTTTTCAGAGTAAAGTACGTTATTTTACTCAGTTCTGTGTCCTGCGCCTGACTCCGTCCTCAACTCTGCACGACTGACACTTGACAGGTGCTCCTGGATGGGAGACGAGATGCCTCTGGAAGTGGTTTTGCAGGGCCAGTAGGAGGCACTCTTTCCTCTGCCCTAAAAAATATATATTCCAATACCTCATGGCAGTGATTGAGGACATTGCCCTGTGTAGGGTGCTGTCTTTTGGATGGGACGTTAAACGCGTGTCCTGACTCTGTGGTCACTCAAGATCCCATGGCACTTATCGTAAGAGTAGGTGTGTTAACCCTGGTGTCCTGGCTAAATTCCCAATCTGGCCCTCATACCATCATGGCCACCTAATCATCCCCAGCTTCCAGTTGGCTCTTTCCCCTCCCACAGGTCATTGCTGTAAATGAGAATGTGTTGCTAATGAACTTACTTGGCAAAATAATAATACTTGATTTCCCTGATCTCAGATTCAGGGAAGTGCCTGTTTTCCTTAAATCCACACACATATCGAACCCAAACCCTCTCCTGAAAGGGTTGTGTTCCTAGTCTCTATTTAATCAGGGGGTGCATCAGAAGATGACAGAACCCATTTGAGAGACAGAGTTCTCTACTCCTCCCTCATCATCACCCCATACTCTCTCACTGTGTGTGTATCTGCTTTGTGAGAAAGATAGGGCAGAGAGGTCATTCTTATTCCACTCACACCCTGGTCCCAAGCCTCACTCTTTTGCAAATTCTGATTAAATCTGTTTTGATGTTGTTATTCATTCACTTAAATCTGTCTGTTCTGATGTTAATCCTATGGACAGCAGAAATAGCCAAAGCATTCTCACAGTCTCATTGATTTATTCCTGTTTAGTCCTCCAACTTTCCCCTCTCCTAGTGAAATCCAACAACGATACGCCTGTAAATCAAATTGTACACATCTACAGTATAATTGAAACTGGCATGGGGCGACTACTTAGAGAGAGAGAGAGAGAGAGAGAGAGAGAGAGAGAGAGAGAGAGAGAAAGAAAGAAAGAAAGAGAGCGAGAGATGTCAGACAATTGCAGTGTTTGGTTCATCCCTCTTTTGAAGAAGAAATATAGCTATTCAATTCTGTCATGTTCCTCGTTAGGGATGAGGTCTGCTTGCTCAGGAACAGAAGGATGCTATTTATATCTCTCTCTCCTTCTCACTCTCTTTCTATCCTCTGCCTCTCTTTCACAATATCTCCATCTTGCCAACTCCCAAATCCTTAAACTCGCCCTCTTTCCCATGCTCCCCTCTCTCTCCCTCCCTTTTCCCCTCCTCTCTCCCTCTCCCTCTTCCTCCAATCCAAACCCCCTGCTTCTCTCTCTCCCCATCTCTCCACCTCACTCTCTCTCTCCTGCCTGTCCAGTTAGGGCCAGGGTTGTGTCGTACCTGTCAAAATTCATCAGAGAACTGGAGGAACTATTCTCCTCTTCACTCTCCACTTCTCCCCACAGAGGGAATTGAGAACAGAGATTCCACCTTAGCCAGCTCTATCACGTCAAAATAACTCAGGATCTATTCTCCTCTTCACTCTCCACTTCTCCCCACAGAGGGAATTGAGAACAGAGATTCCACCTTAGCCAGCTCTATCACGTCAGAATAACTCAGGCCAGTACTGGAGCCCTGCAGACAGCCAGTACAGGTGAAAGACTTCCAGTCAATAAGCTCATTTGTCTGCTCTGTTTTCCCTCCAAATATAACACAGAGGAGAGAAATAAACTTCAAAGTGGGAATACATGAGCTTTGAAGTTAGAATCTATAACCTTACAGAAGGGTTAAAAAGTCCTCTGCCTGAATTATCAGACATCATTACTTCTCAAGTGGACAGTCACAAACAGTATGATAATACAGTAAATCTCTTAGTCCAAAACACCAAAGGTGACCTTATGCGAGACAGAGAGAGAGAGAGAGAGAGAGAGAGAGAGAGAGAGAGAGAGAGAGAGATATGGAGAAAAGACAACTAGGAAAGCTGCCGTTACCGTCAATATGACTCGCCAACATGCAATCATTGGACATTAACTAGACGAGGTAAGAGCACGAGTATCCTACCACCTGGACATCAACAACTGTAATATCCTATGTTTCACGGAATCGTGGCTGAATGACGACATGGATATTCAGCTAGCGGGATACACGCTGCACCGACAAGATAGAACAGCACACTCCGGTAAGATGAGGGGGGGTCTGTGCATATTTGTAAACAACAGCTGGTGCATGAAATCTAAGGAAGTCTCTAGATTTTGCTCGCCTGAAGTAGAGAATATTGTGATAAATTGCAGGCCACACTACTTGCCTAGAGAGTTCTCAGCTATACTTTTCGTGGCTGTTTATTTAACACCACAGACAGATGCACAAAGACCACACTCAGTCAGCTGTATAAGGAAATAAGCAAACAGGAAACCACTCACCCAGAGGCGGCGCTCTTAGTGGCTGGAGACTTTAATGCAGGGAAACTGAAATCAGTTCTACCAAATCTCTATCAACATGTTAAATGTGCAACAAGAGGGAAAAAAATTGAGATCACCTGTACTCCACACACAGAGACTCTTACAAAGCTCTCCCTCGCCCTCCATTTGGTAAATCCGACCACAACCCTATCCTCCTGATTCCTGCTTACAAGCAAAAATTAAGGCAGGAAGCATCAGTGACTCGGTCTATAAAAAAAAATGGTCAGATGAAGCAGATGCTAAATGACAGGACTACTTTGCTATCACAGACTGGAACATGTTCCGGGATTCTTCCAATGACATTGAGGAGTACACCACATCAGTCACTGGCTTTATCAATAAGTGCATTGAGGACGCCGTCCCCACAGTGACTGTACGTACATACCCCAAACAGAAGCCATGGATTACAGGCAACATTTGCACTGAGCTATAGGGTAGAGCTGCCGCATTCAAGGTGAGGGACTCTAACCTGGAATCTTGTAAGCTTCCAGGTTAGAGTCCCGCACCTTGAAAGCGTCAGCTCTACCCTATAGCTCAATCCCGCTATGCCCTGCGACAAACCATCAAACAGGCAAAGCGTCAATACAGGGCTAAGATTGAATCATACTACACTGGCTCTCAGGCATGCATGAGAGCATCAGCTATTCCGGACAACTGTGTGATCATGCTCTCTGTAACAAACGTGAGTAAGACCTTTAAACAGGTCAACATACACAAGGCTGCGGTGCCAGACGGATTACCAGGACGTGTGCTCCGGGCATGTGTGACCAACTTGCAGGTGTCTTCACTGACATTTTCAACATGTCCCTGATTGAGTCTGTAATACCAACATCCTTCAAGCAGACCACCATAGTCCCTGTGCCCAAGAACACAAAGGCAACCTGCCTAAATGACTACAGACCCGTAGCACTCACGTCCGTAGCCATGAAGTGCTTTGAAAGGCTGGTAATGGCTCACATCAACACCATTATCCCAGAAACCCTAGACCCACTCCAATTTGCATACTGCACAAACAGATCCACAGATGATGCAATCTCTATTGCACTCCACACTGCCCTTTCCCACTTGAACAAAAGGAAAACCTAAGTGAGAATGCTGTTCATTGACCACAGCTCAGCGTTCAACACCATAGTACCCTCAAAGCTCATCACCAAGCTAAGGATCCTGGGACTAAACACCTCCCTCTGCAACTGGATCCTGGACTTCCTGACAGGCCACCCCCAGGTGGTGAGGGTATGTAGCAACACATCTGCCATGCTGATCCTCAACACTGGAGCTCCCCAGGGGTGCGTGCTCAGTCCCCTCCTGTACTCCCTGTTCACCCACGACTGCATGGCCAGGCACGACTCCAACACCATCATTAAGTTTGCTGACGACACAACAGTGGTAGGCCTGATCACCGACAACGACGAGACAGCCTATAGGGAGGAGGTCAGAGACCTGGCCGGGTGGTGCCAGAATAACATCTTATCCCTCAACGTAACCAAGACAAAGGAGATGATTGTGGACTACAGGAAAAGGAGGACCAAGCACGTCCCCATTCTCATCGATGGGGCTGTAGTGGAGCAGGTTGAGAGCTTCAAATTCCTTGGTGTCCACATTAACAACAAACTAGATTGGTCCAAACATACCAAGACAGTCGTGAAGAGGGTTGGCATGGGTCCTGAGATCCTCAAAAGGTTTTACAGCTACAACATTGAGACCATCCTGACCGGCTGCATCACTGCCTGGTATGGCAATTGCTCGGCCTCCGACCGCAAGGCACTTCATAGAGTAGTGCGTACGGCCCAGTACATCACTGAGGCAAAGCTGCCTGCCATCCAGGACCTCTACACCAGGCGGTGTCAGAGGAAGGCCCTAAAAACTGTCAAAGACCCCAGCCACCCCAGTCATAGACTGTTCTCTCCTACCACATGGCAAGCGGTACCGGAGTGCCAAGACTAGGACAAAAAGGCTTCTCAACAGTTTTTACCCCCAAGCCATAAGACTCCTGAACAGGTAACCAAATGGCTACCCAGACTATTTGCATTGTGTGCACCCCCCCAACCCCTCTTATATGCAGCTGTTATTCTCTGTTTATCATATATGCATTGTCACTTTAACTATACATTCATGTACATACTACCTCAATTGGGCCGACCAACCAGTGCTCCCGCACATTGGCTAACCGGGCTATCTGCATTGTGTCCCACCACCCTCCAACCCCTCTTTTTACACTTCTGCTACTCTCTGTTCATCATACTTGCTTAGTCACGATACCTACAAGTACATACTACCTCAATAAGCCTGACTAACCAGTGTCTGAGTATAGCCTTGCTACTCTTTTTTCAAATGTCTTTTTACTGTTGTTTTATTTCTTTACATACCTACACACACACACACATACCTTTTTTTCCGCACCATTGGTTAGAACCTGTAAGTAAGCATTATACTGTAAGGTTTACACCTTTTGTATTCGGCGCACGTGACAAATAAACTTTGATTTGATTTGATCATTTTCTGAAATTTTCCAAGAGGTTTAAAGGCACAGTCAACTTAGTGTCTGTAAACTTCTGACCCACTGGAATTGTGATACAGTGAATTATAAGTGAAATAATCTGTCTGTAAACAATTGTTGGAAAACATACTTGTGTCATGCACAAAGTAGATGTCCTAACCGACTTGCCAAAACTATAGTTTGTTAACAAGAAATGTGTGGAGTGGTTGAAAAGCGAGTTTTAATGACTCCAACCCAAGCGTATGTAAACTTTCGATTTCAACTGTATGTGTAACTGATAGATGTACTACATGTTAATGTTTTTAAATGTATGTAAATTGTAAAGTTTTTTTCTGTTATGTCTTTTTCATTATGTGTCGAACCCCAGTAAGACTAGCTGACGCCATTGAAATCCGTTAATAAATCAAATCAAAAATCTAAACTCTTCTTTGTCTTTTTTCTTCCTCCTCTTAGTCTTCGGTATAATGGAGTTCCCACACATGTAATGTTCATGCCGCCACCTGCTGTAGCAGTTTTTTGTCCATTTTGATAACAATTTCACACCAAAAGAGAACAGAACAGTTGATATCTAGTAATAGCCTATGTATTGATAATTAAAGGAATAAAAAACAATTGGTGCAGTTTGAGAAACCTTTATTAGCTGTGGGCAGCTTGAATAACTGATTAATTTTATAGAACCAAATATATGTTTAAGGAAAGGGATCGCAATCTCTGGATTATGAGATCATATATTTTTTATGTGTGTGCACAAAGTATTACAAGTAAATATTTGAATTGCATTGTATACCATCCTCTAACAACCTAGGTAGAGTCAGCAAAATGTCATTGCCTCAAGCAGCACCGGAGATATTGAGATGAGCGAGATGCAGCATTTCTGCAATATCTGTGGATGTGTTCGGGTTTGCTTCACGCTGTTCACAGTGTGGTAGCCAGGTCACCAAAAGAGTAGAGAATTTGAGCCTTGCGTTTCACTGCTCTACGTTGTTGTGGAAGTTGACCTACAATGCTGTTTACTTTCTGCATCTACGTCATATCGCTGAGTCTACCTTTAATTCAGATGATCTGTAGTTTATAGATGAGGAACTACAGACTAAGAAGAAAGGTCATAAACAGAGAGCACCATCCCTGACGTACAAATATGGTTCTACTATACAAAATGAGAACCAAACTAAACACAATCCATACATGCTTTTTTTTTTAAACGATTGGGAAAAAGAAAAACATAGTATTTCCCATTCATTTTGTGGGCAAGTACACACTCTGCAGCTTCTGCCAACAGTTTATCAATGCCCTGACGAGTCTAATCCTCTTCTTCTTCTTTCCCTTCGTTCTCTGGGAAGTCACACACGGGGCGGCTCTCTTCTGTCCTCTCACCTAAAAGAAAGCAAAACACTGAAGATCTCATGTCATTACATCGTCACTGACTGATAATACCTCATTCATGTTTATTATGATTATAAAAAATGAAAATGTAAGTGACAAAAAGTCCTGTGTTTAAGAGTGACCTCACCAGGTTAGTGTGTTTGCAGTTCTGTCTGATCAGCTGTTCCATCATCTCCACTGGTTTCTCCATGTCCCCCTGTTGTCTAATGCCCTGCCTGCGGCCCTGGCACAGGAACTGCTGAGTCATACCATGGATGGAGCGCAAAACGTGCTGCACCTGCCATTAACAAGCATAGGAAAACAGTAATAGATAAATAATAGATACACATAGGAGATACATGTTTAATGCTTGTGTTATCATCAGACACACATTTTATTGTATACCTTCAATCAGTCATTCATTCAGCAAATCAAACAACCAAATCAAGTTCTCATTGCAGTATAAGGCAAGGCCATAGGGGTAATTGTTGTCACAGAAGGGCATTAGCTACATCCCCTGTCCATGGTGCTGAAACTTGAGGGTCCCATTCAGTATAGATGGTCTCTCTTTCACACACACACACACACACACACACACACACACACACACACACACACACACACACACACACACACACACACACACACACACACACACACACACACACACACACACACATTACCTTTCCTGAGGGACAATGGTCCATCTCTTTGGACGTGTCAACAGTACAAACAGTACAAAATGAAACAGTTTAGGGTGGAGAAAAAACTAAACATTAGTTAGTTTTACATTTGATCTACATAAAAATACAAATAAATCACCTTTATTTAACCAGGCAGGCCAGTTGAGAACAAGTTCTCATTTACAACTGCGACCTGGTCAAGATAAAGCAAAGCAGTGTGAAACAAACAACACAGAGTTACACATGGAATAAACAAACATACAGTTAATAACACAATAGAAAAAAAGAAAGTCTATATACAGTGTGTGCAAATGGCTTGAGGAGGTAAGGCAATAAATAGGCCATAGTAGCGAAGTAATTACAATTTAACAGGTTAACACTGGAGTGATAGATGAGCATATGGTGATGTGCAAGTAGAGATACTCGTGTGCAAAAGAGCAAAAAAGTAAATAAAATTAATGTGTGGATGAGGTAGGTAGATTGGGTGGGCTATGAATGGATCTCATCCCCAAGTGTGCTTCCCATTAAAATGTCTTTGGGTTGGGGGCAGCATTTTCACATTTGGATAAATAGCGTGCCCAAATTCAACTGCCTGTTACTCATCCCCAGAAAATAAGATATGCATATTATTAGTAGATTTGGATAGAAATCACTTACTTTGCCTGCAGGGTTGAAATATGCTACCCTCTTTGTTTACTAGTGTGCTGTCCTCAGATAACAGCATCTTACGCTTTCACCTAAAAGCCTTTTTGAAATCTGACATGTTGGCTGGATTCACAACGAGTGTATCTTTAATGTGGTATCTTACATGTGTGATTTCATGAAAGTTTGTTTTTTATAGTATTTTATTTGAATTTGGCTCTCTACATTTTCACTGGCTTTTGGCCAGGTGGGACCCTACCTTAAATTTACTCTACTGGACTCTACTGTACTGAACTATACTGTAGTGTACCTAAGTCTACTAAAGTTTACTCTACTGGACTCTACTGTACTAAACTATACTGTAGTGTACCTAACTCTACTAAAGTTTACTCTACTGGACTCTAATGTACTGAACTATACTGTAGTGTACTTAACTCTACTAAAGTTTACTCTACTGGACATTACAGTACTGAACTATACTGTAGTGTACTTAACTCTACTAAAGTTTACTCTACTGGACTCTACTGTACTGAACTATACTGTAGTGTACTTAACTCTACTAAAGTTTACTCTACTGGACTCTAATGTACTGAACTATACTGTAGTGTACTTAACTCTACTAAAGTTTACTCTACTGGACATTACAGTACTGAACTATACTGTAGTGTACTTAACTCTACTAAAGTTTACTCTACTGGACTCTACTGTACTGAACTATACTGTAGTGTACTTAACTCTACTAAAGTTTACTCTACTGGACTCTAATGTACTGAACTATACTGTAGTGTACTTAACTCTACTAAAGTTTACTCTACTGGACTCTAATGTACTGAACTATACTGTAGTGTACTTAACTCTACTAAAGTTTACTCTACTGGACTCTAATGTACTGAACTATACTGTAGTGTATAGTCTTCGATACACTGGTCCTTGGTCTGGATCTTGTTTTCCCCATTTAAACTGGTCTTTATCTGGACATGGTCTGGATCTTGTTTTTCCCCATTTAAACTGGTCTTGATCTGGACATGGTCTCGATACACTGGTCCTTGGTCTGGATCTTGCTTTTCCCCATTTAAACTGGTCTTGATCTGGACATGGTCTCGATACACTGGTCCTTGGTCTGGATCTTGCTTTTCCCCATTTAAACTGGTCTTGATCTGGACATGGTCTGGATCTTGCTTTTCCCCATTTAAACTGGTCTTGATCTGGACATGGTCTCGATACACTGGTCCTTGGTCTGGATCTTGCTTTTCCCCATTTAAACTAGTCTTGATCTGGACATGGTCTCTACACTGGTCCTTGGTCTGGATCTCAGAAAGTCTACTCATATTCCTAAGCATGTGCCGAATTTCCTCACACTGAGTCAAACAGATAAAGAGACATAAACATGTGCTCATTATAGCGCCACCGTGTGGTCGATCTGAATGTGCTTAGATATGTTGAGTCTTGAAAGGGTTTTGAATTTATGTACCAAGTTTTGTTACAATAGGAATATCTGTGTGGGAGTTATATGCATTTATGTGCCAGACAACGCCCACGTGAATGTTTATTGGTCAGTAGCAGCTATGTTTTTTGAGATGCTATCCTGGAAAAACTATTTGTGAGCGTCCCTAGATGTCATGTATCAAGTATTGTGCAGTTTGTCATTAGGTGCCAGAGGAGTAGCGTGTTAAGTTTTTTAAACAAAATGTTAAAAGCAGACAATCCATCCACCTTATAGATCATTGAGGCACATTTGTTCCTTGTTTAGAGGACCTATATACCAAATGTCAGGACTCAAACGGTGTGAGGGGCATGAGATTTGAAAGTTAACATTTTCAATCGTTATAGCGCCACCATGTGGCTAATTGGCATGGCAATGCATGAGAGGGTGTGGCCCGTGACCATCAAATAAGGTTGCAACCTCCTAGGCCTTACCATCTCATGGGAATTTGCATTTTTCCCCCAATCTGTAGAAGGAAAATAATAATAATCAAAGACAACAAATACAATAAGCTTCACTGCTAAACCCCTAATAAATATAGCTGCAAGCAGCAATGACCCGGGATCCAAGCCTTTTCCACCCTTTCACTTTCTCAAATAATACGCCCTCATTTTAAAAGTCACCAAATTCGGTTCAGGTACAATACCAACAATCCCTCAATGTCTAGAGATGTCTATCTGAAAGCAGCAGTGAAATTTTAACGCAGGTTGCCATGAGTTGGCATGTATTACAAGACGAAGGCACTAACCCTCTGAACCATGATCACCTCATGGCAAAAGTCAAGGTTGATCTCTATGGAAGACCATGCATGTACAGTGCATTCGGGAAAGTACACAGGCCCCTAGACTTTTACCACATTTTGTTACGTTACAGCCTTATTCAAAAATGGATTAAGTGGGTCCCCTGCTGGACGGTTGAGCTAACGTAGGCTAATGCGATTAGCATGAGGTTGTAAGCAACAAGAACATTTCCCAGGACATAGACATATCTGATATTGGTAGAAAGCTTACATTCTAGTAAATCTAACTGTGCTGACCAATTTACAGTAGCCATTACAGTGAAAGAATACCATGCTATTGTTTGAGAAGAGTGCACAGTTTTTAACATGAAAATTCTATTAATAAACAAATTAGGCATATTTGGGCAGTCTCGATTCAAAATTTTGAACAGAAATGCAGTTGTCCTTTGGATCAGTCTGAAGCTTTACACATACACTGCTGCCGTCTAGTGGCCAAAATCTAAATTGCACCTGATCTGGAATAATACATTATGGCCTATCTCTTGCATTTCAAAGATGATGATACAAAAAAATACAAAAAATAAACTTTTTTTCTTTGTATTATCTTTTACCAGATCTAATATGTTATGTTCTCCTACATTCCTTTCACATTTCCACAATCTTCAAAGTGTTTTCTTTCAAATGGTACCAAGAGTATGCATATCCTTGTTCAGGGCCTGAGCTACAGGCAGTTAGATTTGGGTATGTCATTTTAGGCAAAAATTGAATAAAAGGGGCCAATCCTTAAGAGGTTTTTAAGTAAATACACATCCTCAGCAATCTACACACAACACCCTATAATGACAAAGCAAAAACAGGTTTTTAGAAAATGTTTGCAAATGTATCATTTTCTTTTTAAATGAAATAACTTTTTTACATAAGTATTCAGACGCTTTGCTAAGAGACTCGAAATAGAGCTCTGGTGCATCCTGAGATGTTTCTACAATTAGATTGGAGTCCAGCTGTGGTAATGATTTGGAAAGGCACACAGGTGTCTATATAAGGTCCCACAGTTGACAGTGTATGTCAGAGCAAAAACCAAGCCATTAGGTTGTAGGAATTGGTTGTAGAGCTCCAAGACAGGATTGTGTAGAGCTCCGAGACAGGATTGTGTCGAGGCATCGATCTGGGAAAATACACCAAAACATTTCTACAGCATTGAAGGTCCCCAAGAACACAGTGGCCTCCATCATTCTTACATGGAAAAAGTTTGGAACGACCAAGACTCTTCCTAGAGCTGACTGCCCAGACAAACTGAGCAATCGGGGGGAAAAGGCCTTGGTCAGGGAGGTGACAAGGAACCCGATGGTCTCTCTGACAGAGATATAGAGTTCCTCTGTGGAGATGGGAAAACCTTCCAGATGGACTACCATCTCTGCAGCACTCCACCAATTAGGCATTTACGGTAGAGTGACCAGATGGGAGCCACTCCTTAGTAAAAGGCACATGACAGAGTTGGGACTGGGAGACTAGTCAGGATCTAGGATGTCGTAGCTGAATCAGAATTAGTTAGGTAACATTGAAAAATAAGATGTTTTATTTACTTTCATAATATGCTTATGTGAGATACTTGTCATTAGGATATATTCTTTTGGACTAGAATGTCGGCAGTTGCATTTTCCTTTCTTCTCTAGGGAAAAGTCCCTTGGGGCCCAGAGAGGTCAGGCTTGTCTTTTACATGTCTGGTAATATGCAGAATATCAGAAAGGGAGAAGTCAGAATTGAACAGTGTCTTCATATGTGAATGTATCTGTTAAACGATGTGATGGGGAGATGTCGTGGAAAATTGCAAGATTATGTTATAGTGTTTGTAAGATTATTTTATTTTTTTGCATTAGAATGGTTGTTTTATTCAACAGAATAGAATCTGTTGAATATTGTGTTTGTGTGTTCCACTGAGGATGGGCCTCTATGAGATAGCACTGACTGTCACGACTTCTACCGGGGTAACTCCTCTCCCTGTTCGGGCGGCGCTCGGCGTCGCCGGTCTACTAGCCACTACCGATCCCTTTTTCTTTTTCTGGTTGTTTTGTCTGTGTTCCTTTTCACACCTGGTTTTCAATTGCTTTGATTTCTGTGGGTATATAGGGCAGCTGTTACCTGCCGTAATTCGTGCAGGATTAGACTTGTGTGTATTGCGTTCGATGGTATTTGATGTTTGTTGTTTTTTCGCATTTACGCACGTGTATGTAAAGTGTCGGAACTGTGTTAGTTCCTCCGTGTGTTTGCACGATTATTCGAGAGCGTAGTTTTGGGATTTTTGTTCTGTGCCATTTGCATTGCTGGACTATTATTAAACACGCTCCTCAGACATCCCTGCTCTCCTGCGCCTGACTCCTACACCTCTCACCAAGACGCATGTTATCACACTGACAGAGGAGATTTTCGATGTCTTTGGCCAACAAAGCCTAAAGAGCATTACAGATAGTGAGGTAATGTTTTGCTACTATGAAGACCAAACTGAACGATAATTTATAGCTAATGCTATCTGTCTATGGGATACTCCTTTTTTAAGTAAAAGGCCCTTTGTGAAGATTTCCTGAGATCTGTGGTTTGTCATGTAAGTTGAGAGGGGTGGATCTTTGCTATAAAAGATCTCAGTTGCCATTATGTTGACACTCAGAATTAGTTTATAGACACTGAATTGATCTGAGAGTCAAAGGGATATATTGAAGCTCATTTGATTAAAGATTAAGATTAAAATATAACTCTGACTTGTGTGTGGTTTGTAAACTCTCCTCATTTAGTAATACATGAAATTACCACGAGATTTGGCAACGAGGATGGGATGTGAATTTTCACTCGGCGACCGCTCCTGACGACCTCGGTAAATCGTGCACGAGGGATCCCTCAAACTTGGGATCTCAGGGAAACCACACTTCGGGAACGAAGCAGATGGACCCACCTTTGATCTGAGAGGCAGCGAGCCGAGTGGATACCACATCTCAAACTTTGTTTTTTTTAAAGAAAGAGGTGAGCTAACCACACACACTTGAAGTCGAGTTTTTTGAAAAGCCTCTGTTACATGGGCTCTGAGTGTGTTCCTGTGTGAGGAGGGCACATTCGAGGCGTCAACAGGGCTGAGTCAGAGGAGAGTAATCTGAGAGTTTGCGGACTCAAAGAATACTCTGCTATTGGTCGGTTGCGGGCGACCTAGAGCCATCTTGACACTAAATTGATCACAGTGGGGATTGGTGCGGTCCGTGGGGGTGAGGGGCCAGGGTGACTGTGTGTTCTATGTGAAACACGGTACTTGGTGAAGCCCTGTTGGAAGAAGGAACTCATTCTGAAAGTGTCTGTGTGACTGTCTAAGTGACTCTCAGAGGTGGTGAATTCCAATTATTTTAAATGTGCTAACAAGGTATGCCCTGGGTTACTCTGTGTGAGTATTTTGTTATGGGATCACTAGGTAATATTTGAAGGAGCGTTCTGTGTGAGCGGGGTAGGTTGACTCTGTGTGGGTAACCTTTTAATTATGTTCTGATGTTCCGTGTGAACATCTGACCAATCCTGTGTGGGTGATCCTTAAAGTTCTCTGTGAGTGCCTAAGATTTTCTTAGGTTTTTATATGGATTCTGTGAATATTTGAAATTATGATAAATTGTATGTGTGTATAATCTATTACTAGAGATTTGATAAAGTAATGCTGAGAATATAATTACATACCTTCCAAGCTGGGGACCGGGATTCGGTTCCCAGCCGGTTCCCAGCCATTGCTCTGACTAAAATCTGAGTTTTTGATTGTAATTGAACTATTCGTATGTTTTGCCTATAGTGTTTGTATAAGATATAACCTGAACATTTTAATGGCTTGTTTGGGTCAAATTGAAAGAAGGGTTACATTGAACTTTTTAATAGATTGTTTAGGTAAAATTGAGAGACGAATTAATTCAAAATAATAGCGAAGCTCATTTCGATGCAAGACGGTGTCTGTTGCCTAAATGATCTGCTGGAATAACGCATTGAGAATTGAGTCGTATTTAAATTACTGTATCATAGAGGAGACAGTTACCTAAATTAAAGAAATTCTAAATAATAGCAGAGAGATAATGACGATAGGGTAGTGCCCACCAGAAATGTTTTTCATTCTTACGGATTAACTGACGTATGTTATAAATTTGGCGCTGTGCGCGTTAGTTTTAAAGTCTTGGACTTTTCATAAGTGGGAAGAGGAAAGAGAAGAGAAAGTTGTAAAGTTTGGTTTTAATCTTACGATAAGAGGTAAGACAAAACGTTGTTGGAGAGGGGTTATATTTTTGCCCACTGGAAGGAAAGAAAAATAGGATATGTTAAACTGAAAGTGATTCAGGTGTGAATAAGGAAACATTGTGATAATGTAGTCTGATAGTCATTGATTCTTGGTTTGATTGTTTAGTTAACACCAGGGAATTTGAGCAGGAAAGTTCATGTATTCTAACATTGTAATCTGTTTCCATTACGTGGAACAATGTCAGGTCTTTAAAGTTGATTGCAGTTTGAGTAGTTTTTACTTTTACAGGGACAGTGTACATTAATCACAGTTGTGTGTGTCTAATGGCAGGGTGTTCCAGACATGGGGAGCTCTCACACTGAAAGCAGATTGACTAAAGGTACTTTTTTTAACCTCTCTAGTATAGGGGACGCGTGCGTCCCACTTGGCCAAAAGCCAGGGAAAATGCAGCGCGGCAAATTCAAATAAAATGATATAAAAACTAACTTTCATTAAATCACACATGTAAGATACTAAATTAAAGCTACACTCGTTGTGAATCCAGCCAACATGTCAGATTTTAAAAAGGCTTTTCGGCTAAAGCATAAGAAGCTATTTTCTGATGATAGCACAACAGTAAACAAAGACAGTAGCATATTTCAACCCTGCAGGCGCTACACAAAACTCAGAAATAAAATATAAATCATGCCTTACCTTTGACAAGTTTCTTTTGTTGGCACTCCAATATGTCCCATAGACATCACAATTGGTCATTTTGTTCGATTAATTTCTTCCATATATATCCCAAATGTCTATTTATTTGGCGCGTTTGATCCAGAAAAAAACAGCTTCCAATTTGCGCAACGTCACTACAAAATATTTCAAAAGTTACCTGTAACCTTTGCCAAAACATTTAAAAACACTTTTGTAATAAAACTTTAGGTATTTTTAAATGTTAATAATCGATCAAATTGAAGATGGGTCTACCTGTGTTCAAAACAGGGAGACAACAAACCAACGCTACTTTTCAAGTTTTGCGCAACTCTCAACACTGTTACCCAGTTCCTAGATGGCCACACTTCTTCATTGCACAAAGGAATAACCTCAACCATATTCCAAAGACTGGTGACATCCAGTGGAACGGTAGGAACAGCAAACAAGTGCCTAAAAAATATAGTTTCCCAATGAGAACTCACTGAACAGACAGAGACCTAAAAAACAATCTGAATGGTTCTGTTATACTCACAGACATGATTCAAACAGTTTTAGAAACTTCAGAGTGTTTTCTATCCAAATCTACTAATAATATGCATATCTTATATTCTAGGCATGAATAGCAGGAAATTGAAATTGGGCACGTTATTTATCCAAAAGTGAAAATGCTGCCACCTATACCTTAAGAAGTTAAGGGAACTATACAATCATTTCTCATGGCGGATCTTGTGGATCTGCTGCCATAAGGTTTGGGTTTTCTGTTCAACAAAAGTACTGAGTAGAGGGGGAATCTGGACATTTAGAATCTTGAATTCAAGATAGGCATCAGTGTATTGCATACGATTTTGTCATCTCAAAACAATTTCATATGTTTTGGAAATGAGCTAGGTTGCATTTGGGTTATTTGAGTTAATTTGTTTATTTTTGCATTTTAGAAGTGTGGAATAAAGTATGATGCCCTGGTACTTAAAATCAGATACCACCTGGAGCTTTTCCCCTGATACATAGACATCTGTCTCAGGGGCATCAGTTGTTTTCTTTGTGAGGAACATGCAGACTGTGTTTAATTTCATTGAGATGCAAACATGAGTCTCTGAGCAAGTTTGTCATCTGAACCATTACAGTAGTGAGTTCTTGTAGTTTGTTGTTTGTTATTTGCCTGCATTTATCAATGTATCATCTGCATATATTGGAACTTCAGACCCTGTACAGAAAGAAGGAAGATCATTAATGTACGAGCTGAACAGTATTGACCTTTGGGGAATGCAAACATTGTAGATATGAGTGGAAAAAATTGTACTTTTGATTTTTACGCTGACGAGACAGCGCCAACTTTTAAAATAATTTAGATTTGTTAAAAATCAGGATGGTTTTTACTAAATTTATATCTATATATATTTATATCAACAGGTTGAAATGATTTAGATTGCTGATTTAAAGGGGTTATGGGTTTGTTTATTTGTTAACTGTTTATTTTTGATTTTAGGTGTTGTTTACTGTTTATTGTTGATTTAAGGTGTTTAGGTGTTGTTTACTGTTTATTGTTGATTTAAGGTGTTTAGGTGTTGAGGAAAAAATAATTACATTTAGATAGTAATGATACCAGGATCATTGTATCTATGTTCAATTAAGCATACATATACATTGATGTAGATTAAAACTAATGATTCATGATTTAAGGTACAGTGGAAATATCATTATTATTAGGTTTTGTTTATAGTTCACTTTTGAGTTTCTGGATCGGTGTAGGATAATGAATGCCAACCCAAGTGTTTTGTGTTTTTTTTCTGGGAAAATGGGTGTTTCATTGTCTCTCTTTGAAATGTTTCCTGGGACTATAATCTTGGGGAGAGTGAATGAGATTGAGGCCGTAAACTACCAAATTGAAAAGGCATGGAAGTTTTTGTGTGTTCTTACCTTAAGGTTTGCAAATACACACACACAAAACATTTGTTATGACTATTTGTTGGTGTTTTTAAAATACTATATTTGATTTAACTATGTTTGTTTTAAAATTTCCTTTGGGTTTGGTTCATTTGTTTTAGGGCCAAGGTATCTTAAAGGGGCACGCACGCACGTGGAATTTTTACGAGTTTTTATTTTCTGAGTTTTAATTAAACACGTGAATTCTTTTGATAAAGGAATGTTCCATTTGAAAGAATAGTTTCAATATAATGTGTGGTAATTCTCTTTGAAATATGTTTCGATATGTGTATTAAGAATAATTGGTAAAAGTTATAATTTATCATGTAGTTAATGAACTGAACTAAACTGTTCTTTCGAGGTTATCATGAAAAGTGACATCAGATGGTATCTTAATGCATTGAAGAGATACAGTGCCTTGCGAAAGTATTCGGCCCCCTTGAACTTTGCGACCTTTTGCCACATTTCAGGCTTCAAACATAAAGATATAAAACTGTATTTTTTTGTGAAGAATCAACAACAAGTGGGACACAATCATGAAGTGGAACGACATTTATTGGATATTTCAAACTTTTTTAACAAATCAAAAACCGAAAAATTGGGCGTGCAAAATTATTCAGCCCCTTTACTTTCAGTGCAGCAAACTCTCTACAGAAGTTCAGTGAGGATCTCTGAATGATCCAATGTTGACCTAAATGACTAATGATGATAAATACAATCCTGTGTGTAATCAAGTCTCCGTATAAATGCACCTGCACTGTGATAGTCTCAGAGGTCCGTTAAAAGCGCAGAGAGCATCATGAAGAACAAGGAACACACCAGGCAGGTCCGAGATACTGTTGTGAAGAAGTTTAAAGCCGGATTTGGATACAAAAAGATTTCCCAAGCTTTAAACATCCCAAGGAGCACTGTGCAAGCGATAATATTGAAATGGAAGGAGTATCAGACCACTGCAAATCTACCAAGACCTGGCTGTCCCTCTAAACTTTCAGCTCATACAAGGAGAAGACTGATCAGAGATGCAGCCAAGAGGCCCATGATCACTCTGGATGAACTGCAGAGATCTACAGCTGAGGTGGGAGACTCTGTCTATAGGACAACAATCAGTCGTATATTGCACAAATCTGGCCTTTATGGAAGAGTGGCAAGAAGAAAGCCATTTCTTAAAGATATCCATAAAAAGTGTTGTTTAAAGTTTGCCACAAGCCACCTGGGAGACACACCAAACATGTGGAAGAAGGTGCTCTGGTCAGATGAAACCAAAATTGAACTTTTTGGCAACAATGCAAAACGTTATGTTTGGTGTAAAAGCAACACAGCTGAACACACCATCCCCACTGTCAAACATGGTGGTGGCAGCATCATGGTTTGGGCCTGCTTTTCTTCAGCAGGGACAGGGAAGATGGTTAAAATTGATGGGAAGATGGATGGAGCCAAATACAGGACCATTCTGGAAGAAAACCTGATGGAGTCTGCAAAAGACCTGAGACTGGGACGGAGATTTGTCTTCCAACAAGACAATGATCCAAAACATAAAGCAAAATCTACAATGGAATGGTTCAAAAATAAACATATCCAGGTGTTAGAATGGCCAAGTCAAAGTCCAGACCTGAATCCAATCGAGAATCTGTGGAAAGAACTGAAAACTGCTGTTCACAAATGCTCTCCATCCAACCTCACTGAGCTCGAGCTGTTTTGCAAGGAGGAATGGGAAAAAATGTCAGTCTCTCGATGTGCAAAACTGATAGAGACATACCCCAAGCGATTTACAGCTGTAATCGCAGCAAAAGGTGGCGCTACAAAGTATTAACTTAATTAAGGGGGCTGAATAATTTTGCACGCCCAATTTTTCAGTTTTTTAATGGTTAAAAAAGTTTGAAATATCCAATAAATGTCGTTCCACTTCATGATTGTGTCCCACTTGTTGTTGATTCTTCACAAAAAAAATACAGTTTTATATCTTTATGTTTGAAGCCTGAAATGTGGCAAAAGGTCGCAAAGTTCAAGGGGGCCGAATACTTTCGCAAGGCACTGTAATTGGACTGAACAGTGTGTGTTCCTCAAAACCCCCTCCAACTGGCTGAAGAAGAGTGACAAAGGCGTTAAATAAGGCTCTGTCTGGATCACTTCTACCGAGAGAAAGGAACCAAGCCAGACATCGGTGTACAGTATTCGATCTAAGCCATCAATAGCTTTTCTCTCATGTTTCTCTCAGGAGTGTGAGAGGAGTCCACGTGGAGTGAGCATGGAGAGAGATGTGTCCTAAACTTTTCTTATGTTGCTGGCATATTGGTTGACGAATGGACAAGACATAATGAGTGGTAAAGGTGAGACATTGAAATTGGGACATTATCATGGGCCATCCACTTTGAATTGTAAAGTTATCTGAAGAAGAACGAAAAGGACGCCAGAATAATCCATGCCTGAGAGAGGTGTTTGGTCAACTGTGCCAATAAATTGATTTAGGTTTTTAAGGGTATCAGGTTGATTGTAGAGGTCTACACCAAGTAAAATTATAGTAATTTGGATTAAGAATGCATTGAGATACTGATCTGTATTATAATCGTGATTAAAAAGTTAATCGTAGAATTATGGGATAATTATACTGAATGTTAATATGAATGTAAACTCTGCCAATATTGATGTGTGTTTAATTGAGTTTTTTACTTTAAGTGATAAGACCAACTTGAATCACTGAGGAAGGTCATTCTACATTTTGGGTGGATAATTAGTTGGGTTTTTAATTATGATTTGGAAAATGAATGATTTCCCTGACCTATTCTCTATTCCTGACTACATCTCTGATGGTGAGGACTCAAATTCTGAGCATAAGGACTTAGAGGGATTACTGTCCCATATGTTGTGACGAGGCCTGTGTTTAGACACTGGTTCTCATGTAACTTAGGGAGCATTTCTATGTTCTGTTTTTTATTTTTATATTCCTCAACAAGGGATTATTCTGTGTGATTAAACATGTGCAAGTCTGTCTTGTAGAATAAAGGATGTAAACTTAGTTTCAGAAGGGAGAAATCTTACATATAAGCTTAGGTACTTGACATTGAAGGGATTTGATTCTTTATTTTCTTTTAAATATTGATTATGTATTATTTTTTATTCATATACTCTGCAACTACTGTTAGTAAGATGTAAAGTTGCTGTTCGGATTCTCCAGAAGGGACAGAGTCCTTTGAGAGGGGAATGTCGTAGCTGAATCAGAATTAGTTAGGTAACATTGAAAAATAAGATGTTTTATTTATTTTCATAATATGCTTATGTGAGATTCTTGTCATTAGGATGTCTTTTTTTTTTACTATACTGTCGGCAGTTGCATTTTCCTTTCTTCTCTAGGGAAAAGTCACTTGGGGCCCAGAGAGGGGAGAGGTCAGGCTTGTATTTTACATGTCTGGTAATATGCAGAATATCAGAAAGGGAGAAGTCAGAATTGAACATTGTCTTTATATGTGAATGTATCTGTTAAACCATGTGACAGGGAGATGTCGTGGAAAATTTCAAGATTATGTTATAGTGCTTGTAAGATTATTTTATAATCTTTGTATTGCATTAGAATGGTTGTTCTATTCGACAGAATAGAATCTGTTGAATATTGTGTTTGTGTGTTCCACTGAGGATGGGCCTCTATGAGATCGCACTGACAGAGGAGATTTACGATGTCTTTGGCCAATAAATCCTAAAGAGCATTCCAGATAGTAAGGTAATGTTTTTGTACTATGAAGTACCAGGAATGAGATTAGAATCTCGTTTTAGAGACCAAACTGAATCATAATGTACAGTATAACTAATACTGTCTGGCTATGGGATACTCCTTTTTTAAGTAAAAGGCCATTTGTGAAGAGTTCCTGAGATCTGTGGTTTGTCATGTAAGTTGAGAGGGGTGGATCTTTGCTATAAAAGATCTCAGTTGCCATTATGTTGACACTCTCAGAATTCATTTATAGACACTGAATTGATCTGAGAGTCAAAGCGCTATAGTGAAGCTCATTTGATTAAAGATTAAGTTTAAAATATAACTCTGACTTGTGTGTGGTTTGTAAACTCTCTTAATTTAGTAATACACCAAATTACCACTACAAGGAAAAGATGAATGGAGCAAACGGAGCAAAGAGAGATCCTTGATGAAAACTTGCTCCAGAGCACTCAGGACCTCAGACTGGCTCGAAGGTTCACCTTCCAACAGGACAACGACCCTAAGCACAAGGCCAATACAAATCTGGTTTTGCTTCGGGACAAGTCTCTGAATGTCCTTGAGTGGTACAGCCAGAGCCCGGACTTGAACTCGATCTCTGGAGAGACCTGAAAATAGCTGTGCAGCAATGCTAAAAACCTGTTGTTGCTTTGTCATTATGGGGTATTGTGTGTAGATTGATGAGGAAAATTATTTTTTAAATACATTTTAGAATAAAGCTGTACTGTAACAAAATGTGGAAAAAGTCAAGGGTCTGAATACTTTCACAAGGTACTGTATGTATGAATGAATTGCAGTTTCTAGTCTTGACTCCATCTCTTGGTCTATCACAAATCTTTTAACATTTAATAATTGAATATAATATATGCAATTTAGCAGGTCACTTTTATCCAAAGCAACTTAGTCTTGCTTGCATACTTTTTTATAACATTTGCGTGGTTCCGGGAATCGAACCCAATGTCCTGGCATTGCAAGCTCTAAAGCTGGGGAACAATAGTATGTTAACCTCTCTGCGCACGGAACCCGGTAGCGGGCTGAAATTCCACAACATGCGGTGATCGCTACATAAATAGTAATATTAAACATTCATGAAAATACAAGTGTCTCACATGTATCGAAAGCCTAGAATCTTGCTAATCCAACTGCGTTGTCAAATTTCAAAAAGGATTTCCTGTGAAAGAATAACGATGCGATTATCTGAGGATAGAGCCCCACAAAAAAAAAATATTTCAACCAGCACAGGCATAACAAAATCCCAATGCAATCCCAATACTCATTGTTACACACTGAATGAACTTTAGTTTGATAAAATCCATTTTTATAGCGTGACACGAAACATTTTGTGAACCGCTTGTGTTGTGAATTCCGTCTCATTCCATTTTCGGTGACACATTCGAGGGTAAATACCCACACAAAACGTGACTTTTCCAGTCATGTTTGGTTTCATTGCAAACAACTGGTTTGTTTGTAACACAACCAAACCTGATGGGCCATTTCGCAGGACGTATTGACTGAAAGAAACCGATTTGAAGACAACAAGTAATGAAATCACTGTGCACCAATGACATGACCACTGTTTCGTTGATTGACTGTATTTTAACCCAACTACCACTGATCGTCTTGAAATCTAGCTGGGTAGATAGCCAATGAGCTGAGGTAAACGGCAAAATGCAATGGTTATGTGTTGGAAGACCAACATATGAAGTAAACTCCGACTTAAAGAGAGTCATTCGCTTTTGAAGTTTTATACCAGAAGGAGCTACGCATATTATGCACAGCATTGTTTGGTAAACGCGCAGATTCAGCTGTTTATATATCAATCTGTATGGTGACTAAGTAAGGGAAAGCTAAATCTAAGTCTAGATATACATATGTACAGACAATTTTAGAAGAAATTGATCGGAAAAGTGAGATTGTTGTAGGACGATTCATTTAGCGATTCCCAAGTGGAGGAATATTTTTTGAATGGAGAGGACATCGTTTTGGACTGGTAAGTACTTATCATGCTAATGCCCTTGTTTGAAATTAATAATCTAAAATATTATTTGTGATTTTTTACAATTTTAGAAGCAATATATAAAAATGTAATTTAATGAAATGTGAGATGCGTGTGTCTGCCGCCCCACCCCAACCCACATGAAATAACCTATTTGAGGCTGTTGAGGGGAGGGCAGGCCCAAAACAATGGCCAAAGTGAAATGGAGACAGTAGATACAGCTGGTCTGTTGTAATATAATAAAGACAGTAGATCAAGCTGGTCTGTCATAATATAATAGAGACAGTAGATCTAGCTGAAATGTCATAATATAAAAGAGACAGTAGATCTAGCAGGTCTATAATAATATATTCAACCTTATGTTCCCTGTACTCTCTATATATATATATCTGTTTATTATACCTGTTGATACTCACTTTACAGCAGAAAGAGACTGCTATGTGACCTGGCCCAAAGTGGGTGGGGTTATATCCTTCCTGTTTGGCCCTGTCCGGGGGTGTCATCGGATGGGGCCACAGTGTCTCCTGACCCCTCCTGTCTCAGCCTCCAGTATTTATGCTGTAGTACTTTATGTGTCGGGGGGCTAGGGTCAGTTTGTTATATCTGGAGTATTTCTTCTTTCTTATCCGGTGTCCTGTGTGAATTTAAGTATGCTCTCTGTAATTCTCTCTTTCTCTCTCTCGGAGGACCTGAGCCCTAGGACCATGCATCAGGACTATCTGGCATGATGACTCCTTGCTGTCCTCAGTCCACCTGGCCTTGCTGCTGCTCCAGTTTCAACTGTTCTTCCTGCTGCTATGGAACCCTAAACTGTTAATATTTACTCTTGAAGTGCTGTCCTGTTGCATCCTCTACAACTAATGTGATTATTATTATTTGACCGTGCTGGTCATCTATAAACGTTTGAACATCTCGGCCATGTTCTGTTATACTCTCCACCCGTCACAGCCAGAAGAGGACTGGCCACCCCTCATAGCCGGGTTCCTCTCTAGGTTTCTTCCTAGGTTTTGGCCTTTCTAGGGAGTTTTTCCTAGCCACCGTGCTTCTACACCTGCATTGCTTGCTGTTTGGGGTTTTAGGCTGGGTTTCTGTACAGCACTTTGAGATATTAGCTGATGTATGAAGGGCTATATAAATACATTTGATTTGATAGAGGACTGAGGGTCTCCAAATATTGAAAGTGTGTAAATAGTTACCCATGTTATTTTGTAAATGTATATATTTTTTTCTTCATATTTTTTTTCCATATTATTTTCTCCATGTTTTTTTGGGGGGGGGGTGTGTTAGAATACCATTTTGGTATTTCGTATATAGTTATTTGTTTCAAAATGTATACCTTCACCAATTAGGCCACTTGGGTACATTTGGGCTACTTGTGTGGGACACATGGGTGACTTCATGGTTAATGTCATGTAGCACACTCATTTTGGAAGTTATCATTCTGAAACTCTGCACAAGTACTGTTGCCGTCTTATGTTTTTCACTGAAATTGTCCCCATCATCCTATCTGAATGTTTGTTTTATCTTGTTCATTTTAAAAATGATGATACAACAATAAAAATAAAAAACATGTGTTTTTTCCATTGTATTATCTAAACCAGATCTATTGTGTTATATTCTCCTACATTCAATTCACATTTCCAAAAACTTCAGAGTGTTGTCTTTCAAATGGTACCAAGAATATGCATATCCTTGGTTCTGTGCCTGAGCTACAGTCAGTTAGATTTGGGTATGTCTTCAGGGGGAAATTGAAAAAAGTATGGGGGTAGCTCTACAAGGTTTTAAGGGGGGAAGAAGGGAGAA
Organism: Oncorhynchus clarkii lewisi; assembly: GCF_045791955.1. Classification (NCBI taxonomy): domain Eukaryota; kingdom Metazoa; phylum Chordata; class Actinopteri; order Salmoniformes; family Salmonidae; genus Oncorhynchus; species Oncorhynchus clarkii. The sequence goes on along the minus strand of NC_092166.1, from coordinate 36,706,001 downwards.
AGAATGGGAAAAAGTGAAGGGAGGAAAAAGGGACCTGAAGGTCCACAGGTTGAATCGCTCCTCTGCCAGAAATACAATTTCTAAACAACCACTATTGTCTCCAAATATAAAGAAATTAACATTGCTGGATTTAATATCACCTAAGTTAATGGAACGACTATTGTAGCATAATCCTAACTTAAAAGTGTTGTTCTAATGAGGTTGGTTTATTACTGTACAATACTCCCATTACCTTGTTTATACAATTAGTATCTGCATATTACCCGATATAATCATAAATATCCCACTGGTCACAGACATCAATTCAATGTCTATTCCACGTTGGTTCAACGTAATTACATTGAACTGACGTGTAAACAACATTGATTCAACCAGTGTGTGCCCAGTGGGAAGGGAGTGGTTTGTGACAACTGCAGGTTAACGCTCGATCTGATAGAATTTTAGAAATAAGATTTTTATTTGTATTTTTATTATTATTTATTTTTACATTTTACCCCTTTTTCTCCCCAATTTCGTGGAATCAAATTGTTTAGTAGCTACTATCTTGTCTCATTGCTACAACTCCCGTACGGGCTCGGGAGAGACGGCCAGTTACGTCAGAGCCTGGGCGCGAACCCAAAGTCTCTGGTGGCACAGCTGGCACTGCAGTACAGCGCCCACTGCGCCACCAGGGAGGCTGAAATAAGATTTTTAAAAGGCTGGAGTACAGCAGAGTCTATATGGAAAATAGTGATGTGTTTTTTGAATGGGTGGACTTGGCTGGCAGCTGATTGGGCTGTGGGTAAAGCAGGCCAAGTACAGGTGGCAGCAGACTTGGCACTGCAGGAAGCAGTTTAGACTGTAGTGGGAGCCGCCTGGCTGGGGCTGGCAGCAGACAAGTCAGCAGTGGTGGTGGTAAAGTCATCCAGAAGACTAAATCAGTCTCCTCCGAGTCAGTGTCCAAGTCTCGCATGGCCTTCCCAGTCTGCATGAGCAGGTAATCCACACACCAATCAGCTCTCCTGAAAATGAAAAAGACAACAGAATGCAAAACAAGACAAAAACAGATTCACATGATTACTCACAATATTTTCATGAAATTAAAACACTGACACATAGTTTTGTTTCTGCCATGTTTTAATGGATGTTCATGGATTAGTTTAAAAATGACAAAATGGTAATTACTGAGGTTCCTCTTCGAGGCTATAGCAGAGGAGAGCATTTACAGAGGCTCTAGCAGAGCTGGCAGTGCCCTGAGAGACATCAGAGGCAGTGGTGGTCTTCATATAGGCTGTAGCAGAGGGGTCTGGGAGAAAGGGGAGGTGGTCTTCACAGAGGTCCTTAGCAGGGCTGGAGAGGGGCTGGGAGAAAGGGGAGGTGGTCTTCACAGAGGTCCTTAGCAGGGCTGGAGAGGGGCCGGGAGAAAGGGGAGGTGGTCTTCACAGAGGTCCTTAGCAGGGCTGGAGAGGGGCTGGGAGAAAGGGGAGGTGGTCTTCACAGAGGTCCTTAGCAGGGCTGGAGAGGGGCCGGGAGAAAGGGGAGGTGGTCTTCACAGAGGTCCTTAGCAGGGCTGGAGAGGGGCTGGGAGAAAGGGGAGGTGGTCTTCACAGAGGTCCTTAGCAGGGCTGGAGAGGGGCCGGGAGAAAGGGGAGGTGGTCTTCACAGAGGTCCTTAGCAGGGCTGGAGAGGGGCCGGGAGAAAGGGGAGGTGGTCTTCACAGAGGTCCTTAGCAGGACTGGAGAGGGGCCGGGAGAAAGGGGAGGTGGTCTTCACAGAGGTCCTTAGCAGGACTGGAGAGGGGCCGGGAGAAAGGGGAGGTTGTCTTCACAGAGGTCCTTAGCAGGGCTGGAGAGGGGCCGGGAGAAAGGGGAGGTGGTCTTCACAGAGGTTCTTAGCAGGGCTGGAGGGGGGCTGGGAGAAAGGTGAGGTGGTATAAGATTATTATGTAACGTAATATGAAAAGTATTTGAGGGTAAACAGTATTAAAAAACAAATATATAATCAAACAAGCTCTTGACTGGTTAAGCTACAATATTTACCCGAACAGGCTTCATAAGCACATCATGCTGAAATTATAAAGGAAATTAAGAAAAAATGTATGTGAATAGCGACAATACAGTCATGTGATGTTTAAAGCATGACACACAATGGTTTTTCTCCATGTTTTGATTGATGTAAGTTCCAGCTGTTAGTTCTAAAATGACAACAGTGCATGATGTAGTAGGTAAAATTCCACTCACAGACCCCGTGTAGGGGTGTGGGCACTTACAGACCCTGTGTAGGGGTCGGGGAACTCACAGACTCTGTGTAGGTGCAGGGGCACTAACATCTCACAGCAAGAACTGGCAAAATGAGGAGGAGATGCACTGCAGTACTTAATGCAGCTGGTGGCAACTTTTGATTTCGACTCCCCCTTTGTTCAGGGACAAATTATTCAATTTATGTTAGTCACATGTCTGTGGAACTTGTTCAGTTTATGTCTCAGTTGTTGAATCTTGTTATGTTCATACAAATATTTACACATGTTAAGTTTGCTGAAAATAAACGCAGTTGACAATGAGAGGACGTTTCTTTTTTTGCTGAGTTTAGTTGCTTTAAGGTTATATAAGGTTATACAAACCAATTTTTTGACAGGTTAGCCTGTATTTTATTTATCTGAGCAGGCTTCCATGCCAAGTTACAGTTTGTTCTTGCTGCAGACACATGAGAGCCCCCAAATCCTTTGCTTATTGAACTGCAAGAGAGATAAAAAGTGAATAGCTACAATGAACGGAGGAGGAAACCAAGTCACCTGTCAAAGGGATTATCTGAGTCAGTGTTCTATCATGGCTTCCAGAACCAAAGTAGTAGAGGAAAAGTAATGTGATAAAACATGTCATATTTACCATCGACAAGTTCAATGCCTTCCTTCATGGAGGAGTCTGAACAGCAGACAAAGACGCAGGCGCTGGCGGAGCTGTAGGTGCTGGCTCAAAAGGTCTACTGGTAGAGAAACCTGCTTTTTGGGAGGAGGGAATACAGAGACAACACTAAAGTATGTTATCCAATTTCAGTAAATAAGAAATGAAAATACATGTTTTAGCCTATAAGCTTTATTCATTTTACATATCCTGGGGTTGAAATCCATGCATCGCTGAAGCCCCCCAAGCAGAGTTGTCCACGGACATTTATTGCAAAATTCTCTATCTGGATGCCTGTGTTAGGAAGTCCCCTGCTGGTGACTTCACCATTTTACAGCACTCTCAAGCAGAAACCGGGAGTCAAGGGGTGATAAACTCTAGCACTCTCTGGAACTTTCCTTAACCTGTTGTGATTGGTGGACAAGCTCACAGCTTGGGCCTTTGAAACTGATCATACTCTCTTTGTTATGTTGAAATGACAATTTGATGCCAACTATTATAATAAAGTTGCTGTTCATTAGTAGTAAAGGCCTACATTTAATGACAGTATTTATAGTAACACAGCATGTTTTTCATGTTCAAATGTCATTATCTCTTGTCATAAGACAAACCTGCTGAAAGAGGTCATACCACCTCTGCCTCAGAGCTGGACTGTTGCCCACATCGGCAGGCCAAACTCCTGTGGTCTGCAAGCGGGACTTCCTCTCCCTTATGGATATTTGTAGACATCTGACACCAGCAGGATGAATGTATCACACTACCACAAGAGCAATCAGTAGAAAATGGCAAACCTAATGTAAACTAGGCTAGCATAGTCAGCCTACAAGAATACATGATGGTATTGGGAAATTCGTCAGTATTCAAGCAAGTAGGATAATCCAGCATTGTGGCAATGAGTCGACTTTGGCTATATCAGCTAGGCTATATCATGGACAGACTGATTATAATTCATAAACAAATTCATAAGTATATACAGTACCAGTGAAAGGTTAGGAAACACCTACTCCTTCAAGGGTTTTTCTTTATTTTTACTATTTTCAACATTGTAGAATAATAGTGAAGACATCAAAACTATGAAATAACACATAACACATGGAATCATGTAGTAAGCAAAAAAGTGTTAAACGAATCAAAATATATTTCATATTTGAGATTCTTCAACGTAGCCACCATTTGCCTTAATGACAGCTTTGCACACTCTTGGCATACTCTCCACCAGCTTCATGAGGAATACTTTTCCAACAGTCTTGAAGGAGTTCCCAAATATGCTGAGCACTTGTTTGTTGCTTTTCCCTCACTCTGCGGCCCTACTAATTTCAAACCGTCTCAATTGGGTTGAGGTCGGTGATTGTGGAGGCCAGGGCATCTGATGCCCACACCATCACACCCCCTCTTCCATGCTTCACAGTGGGAACCAAACATACAGAGATCATCTGTTCACCTACTCTGTGTCTCACAAAGACACAGAGTTTGGAACCCAAAACCTCAAATCTGGACTCATCAGACCAAAGGAGAGAATTCCACTGGTCTACTGTCGTGTTTCTTGGCCCAAAAAAGTATCTTCTTATTATTGGTGTCCTTTAGTAGTGATTTCTTTGCAGAAATTCGACCATGAAGGCCTGATTCAAGCAGTCTCCTCTGAACAGCTGAAAAGAATATATAGCATGTTTGCTGGAGTAGCTAGATGAGCCCATTGCATTGTATAATAAGATAGTAGCGTGTCAGTTTCCTAAAGTTTGGTGTTGACCATGAACTTTACTTAGCTAGCTAGGTATGCTTTATGGAAGAATGTAACTAGCAATAATATATTTCCAACATTGAGTTATGGTACAAGGCTACACTACAGTCTCATTAGCTTGTAGTTAATGGCTAGTTGGCTAGCTAACTGGCTATAATAGCAGCCAAGGACATTCACTAGTGTATTTGTTTGTGCTCTGATTTTGTTTACACAGATGACTTCAGTCACAGAGTTTCTAAACCAAGAGGCACAACATCAAGAGACTTCCCAGGAATGCTTGCGAAACAGAACAACCAAAATGTGAGAAAGTATGGATTCACTTATAAAAATTCAAACATCAATGCTTTTTTTTCTACTGGTAAATGTGTGTTTTAGTATTGTTTTCTTTGGCAACTGGGGTATAAATGGGATAAACGTCTCCATTCTCTATATTACCTTGGAAGAATGAACTACAGTACAGTATATTACAGTAAGGTAGAATAAAGTTCAGTACATTACAGTAAAGCTTAGTACAATATAGCTCAGTACAGCACAAAGGTTCCTCTCTACCCAAGGAACAAATTTGCCTCTAGGACCGATGATGTCACCATGATGGATCATCTGGCATTCTGAACATGGTGAAAATGTTTCAACATTTTTAACCATCCCCCCCGGATACCACAAAACCGATCTCTCTGAAATTTAGTGTACAGCATCTATAGACCAAGATTGTTAAATGCATTGTAAATTAAGTTAATATCTTAAACATCATTGCCGCTGTGAGCCTAATTGAGTGAGTTTGGGCCTGACATTTCAAGTCGCTCTTGGAGGGAATGGAGACCCCTGCTGGCCAAGCACCTCAATACAACAATGTTTCCTGCACTTGTCCACTACCCATATGAATTCAAAAGTATAAAATTGGTGCCAGTACCAGAGATGAAATCAAGACAGAAATAATTTAGATCCAGACCCAGACCAAGACTTTGAGACCCAGAACAGGGACCAGTGTATCAAAACCATGACCAGACCAAAAACAGTTTAAATGAGGAAAAACAAGATCCAGTAGAATAAACTTGAGTAGAGTATAATTCAGTTCAGTACAGGAAGGTAGTGTTTAGTTGAGTACAGTACAGTACAGTATATATACAGGTGGAGGGGTATGACACTAACCCAACCACCTGAAAAAACGTTATGTCACTTTCAATGGGGGAGCTGTCAGACTTAGACACCTGATTTTCTTTTGACTTTTTTTAGCTACAGTGTATATTACGTTAGATAATGCTTTGATATCCATGGGAAGAACTTTGTTATAGACCTGTCTAGCCATAGCTAACATTACCTACATTACCAGTCAAAAGTTTAGAAACACCTACTCATTCCAGGGTTATTCTATATTTGTACTATTTCCTACATTGTAGAATAATAGTGAAGACATCAAAACTATGAAAGAACACTTATGGAATCATGTAGTAAGCAAAGAAGTGTTAAACAATCATATTTGAGTTTCTTCAAAGTAGCCACCCCCTGCCTTCATGACATATTTGCAAACTATTGGCACTATCTCAACCAGCTTCACGAGGAATGTATTTCAATTAACATGTGTGTCTTGTTAAAAGTTAATTTGTGGAATTTCTTTCTTTCATAATGCTTTTCAGCAAATCAGTTATGTTGTGACAAGGTAGGGGTGGTATACAGAAGATAACCCTATTTGGTAAAATATCAAGTCCATATTATGACAAGAACAGCTCAAATAAGCAAAGAGAAACGACAGTCCATCATTACATTAACTTCTTATGGCTGGGAGGAGCTGTTTCCACGTTCGGATGAAAAGCACGCCAAGAGTAAACTGCCTGCTACTCAGGCCCGGAAGCTAAGATATGCATATTATTAGTAGATTTGGATGGAAAACACTCTGACGTTTCTAAAACTGTTTGAATGATGTCTGTGAGTATACCAGAACTCATATTGCAGGCGAAAACCTGAGAAAAATCCAACCAGGAAGTGGGACATCTGAGGTTTTTCATTTTTCAATTGATTGCCTGTCCAATATACAGTGTCTATGGGGTCATATTGTATTTCCTAAGGCATCCACTAGATGTCAACAGTCTTTAGAACGTTGTTTCAAGCTTCTACTATGAAAGGGAGCGAATAAGAGCTGTTTGAACCAGTGGTCTGGTTGAAAGCCTTTAGTTTAGTCACGCGCAGCCGTGAGCACGAGCTCTGTTCCTTCTCATTTCTAAAGACAAAGAATTGTCCGGTTGAAACATTATTGAAGATTTATGATAAAAACGTCCTAAAGATTGATTCTATACATCGTTTGACATGTTTCTACGAACTGTAATATAACTTTTTGGACTTTATAGAACAAAAGGAACATTTATTGTGGAACTGGGATTGCTGGGAGTGCATTCCGATGAAGATCACCAAAGGTAAGTGAATATTTATAATGCTATTTCTGACTTTTGTTGACTCCACAACATGGCGGGTATCTGTATGGTGGCTGAGCGCTGTACTCAGATTATCACATGGTGTGTTTTTGCCATAAAGCTTTTTTGAAATCTGACACAGCGGTTGCATTAAGTATATCTTTTAAAAAAAGAAGTATCTCTTTAATTCTATGCATAACACCTGTATCTTTTATCAATGCTTATGATGAGTATTCCTGTAAATTGATGTGGCTCTCTGCAAAATAACTGGATGTTTTGGAGGCAAAACATTACTGAACATAATGCGCCAATGTAAACTGAGATTTTGGGATATAAATATTAACTTTATCGAACAAAACATACATGTATTGTGTAACATGAAGTCCTATGAGTGCCATCTGATGAAGATCATCAAAGGTTAGTGATTAATTTAATCTCTATTTCTGCTTTTTGTGACTCCTCTCTTTGGCTGGAAAATGGCTGTGTTTTTCTGTGACTAGGCGCTGACCTAACATAATCAGATGGTGTGCTTTCGTCGTAAAGCCTTTTTGAAATCGGATACTGTGGTAGGATTAACAACACGTTTATCTTTAAAATGGTGTATAATACTTGTATGTTTGAGGAATTTTAATTATGAGATTTCTGTTGTTTGAATTTAGCGCCCTGCATTTTCACTGGCTGTTGTTAAATCGATCAAGAACTTTGAAAGTTTCTTCAAGTGCAGTTGCAAAAACCATCAAGCGCTATGATGATATTGGCTCTCATGAGGACCACCACAGGAAAGGAAGACCCAGAGTTACCTCTGCTGCAAAGATTAAGTTCATTAGAGTTACCAACTCAGATTGCAGCCCAAATAAATGCTTGACAGAGTTCAAGTAATAGACACATCTCAACATCAACTGTTTAGAGGAGATTGCATGAATCAGACCTTCATGGTCGAATTGCTGCAAAGAAACCACTACTAAAGGACACCTATAAGAAGAAGAGACTTGATTGGGTCAAGAAACATGAGCAATATTAAACTGAGATTTTTGGTTCAAACCGCAGTGTCTTTGTGAGACACAGAGTAGGTGAACGAATAATCTCTGCATGTGTGGTTCCCACCGTGAAGCATGGAGGAGTAGTTGTGATGTTGTGGGGGTGCTTTGCTGGTGACACTGTCAGTGATTTAGATAGAAAAACATTTCAGGTGAAGCTGGTTGAGGGAATACCAAGAGTGCAAAGCTGTCATCAAGGCAAGGTGGCTCCTTTGAAGAATCTGATATATATTTTGATTTGTTAATTACAACAAGATTTCAGAGTTTTGATGTCTTCACTATTATTCTATAATGTAGAAAATATAAAAAATATTTAAAAAATGGAATCTATCAGGTTTGAAGGTAAGACCCAGATGCAGACTGTGTCGGAGTAACAATGTTAATTACTGCAACAGGGCAGGCAAACAATAGGTCAAGGCAGGCAGTGGTCGAAATCCAGAGTTGTTGGGGAAAGGTACAGAACGGCAGGCAGGCTCAGGGTTGGGTCAGGCAGAGTGGTCTTGCAGGTGGGCTCAGAGACAGGACAGGCAAGGGTCAAAACCAGGAGGCTGAAAAAACGAGAGTCTGGGGAGAAGCAGCAGCTGAGACGAAAAACGCTAGTTGACTTGGCAAAACAAGACGAACTGGCAACAGACAGAGGAGATAATGGGGAAATGACAAAGGGCTGTGTGAGACATGGGTTTTACTCTGGACACATGAAAGGTGGGATGTAAGGGAACACCCCCCTGAAATGGACAAAAATGAATGGGATCATATTGGCACCGTACGAAACATATACACGATGGACAATGCCACACAATTGAACGTCGTTTCATTCAAAGTTGAGTAAAATGTGAAAAAATTTGAAAACATTATCGCCCCCTTAGAAAAGTGCTTTCTGGACCGTTTTTTAAAATGATTTAGATTTTTTTTGTCAATTACACATGTATAAGAACTGCATGAACATACTTTTGTCAAATTTTATTATAGTATTTTTTTTTTTTACTTGTCCAAATGACATATGTTTTGTCCATTTGCAATATGATTTCCTAGGAAGTCAAAAGTCAAAAGTCACATTTATTTTTTTTGCCAAATGCCATAAGAAATGTCCAATTGCAATATGAATGATTTGAAAGTGCCAAATCAGAATGTTATGTCCATTTGCTATGTATGATCATAAGAAGTCGATTTACAAACCCAAAAGTCAGTGAACCATGTCCAAAAGGCATTTATACATCCCAACTGATATATAGCCACGAATCAACCTAGATAGTCTATTTGTCATGTATGATCAGGGAGAAGTGGGACTCTGTTTTCTTAACGATTTTTTGAAAAGCGTCCAAAATGACAAGGGGCGGGCGTTGGGGGGTGCTCCCTACCCAACCGTGGACCCCTTGCTACCCCGTAATGGCATTAAAAAAACATTTTAGAAATGTGCTCCTGGTAACCCGTTCCAATCACCAGGTGCACGGCTGTCCATTTGCAATATGTTTCAATGGGCATTTACCATCACGAATTTAACATGCTCAAAAATACTGCAAAAATGCAAAATTGACTAGGCCTGATGAACTCAGGATGGCCGGGCAGTGGTAGTGGTTCCTCTCCATCGCTCGTTGTCTTGATTTCATCATGTCCATTTGGTGATGTTTTTTCACTGTTGAATCATATTGCAAATGTTCTGTGCATTTGCAATATGTTTCAATGGGCATTTACCATAACGAATTTGACATGCTCAAAAAAACTTCAGGAATGCGAAATTGACTGGTCCGATGAACTCGAGATAGCCGGGCAGTGATTCTGGTTCCTCTCCATCGCTCGTTGGTGTTGATTTCAGAATGTCATTTTGGTGATGGTACCTCACTGTTTAAAAAGTAGCAACAAATATTAAAAAGTATTGAAACATTTCAAAGAAATAGTTTCAACAGTATTGATGGTATTGAAAAACCATCCCTGGCTATTTAACATGTACCCCAGTATACGGTTTACCACCTAAACCTAATCTCAACACAGAGTGTTCTCATGACGCACAGAGCACACCCTTAGTATAGCATTGTCGAATCATACAAACTTTGTAACAGCAGTCAAACAAATGTCAAATGACCAAAGATGTCATGTTTGCTCAATAACCTTCTTCAACGATTGCAAAATCAAGTTGATAATTATACAGATAGCAGATCAGCCAGGGCCGGCGCCATAACGAATCAGTTGGGCAGGCATTTGATTTCTATAGGGTTCTTTTCACTGTAAAAAAATGTAATGGGTTTTATAGTAAGGCTGGACAAAGTTGAATGACTGTTTAACAGATGCCCCGCCTAACTTTTCTCCACACAGGCGAAGTGCAGATGTTTCATTTCTCTCTCATGGAGTCATGGCTGAATACAGTGTGAATTCCTATGGTTTATATGTCCAGGTTAAACGTGGGACGCCCCTCATTATAAACAAACAGTTGGTTAAATTCATGGTTATTGTCCCATTGTATCATTTTCAGATCTATTAGAGCGATTAACAGATGAAACAACAATGTCATTTAACCAATTGACTGGCCAGAGATCAGGGCATTCATCAGCAAATACGCAGTGCAAACTGATAGTATTTTGGACAACCAAATTGAAGTCAACATGATTGATGAAATCGAATTGTGTCAGCTGTATGGTGATTTGCGATTCACTGAGTTGGTGACCACCGGTCTGGGCCTAGTTTATTGCTAAAGCAGCTTTGATGTGTAGATCTGAAGCAGGCGAGAATGTAGCAAGAGGCAAGTAGTACCATCAGGTGACCACGGAGAGGCACAAGAGCGCTATAAACCCGTTTTGATAGTGCTGATCAGATTAAGTAAAGGGTTTCTATAACTGAGTAATCCTAACTGAAGTAACATTTACTGAGTAGCAAGATGTGAGTAATACTATTAAGGAATATTATTATTTAGATACATAAAATAACCATTTAAACCGATAAAAACAAACCATGAAGCTGATGGGCTACACCCTGAAGAAGGCAGAGATGCCGATACGTTGGTAAATACCCAATCAATTACTGGGAGTTTATAGATGGAGTGTGCGACTTTCTTTATTTTGAGAGTCCATACATGTGAACCACCATACATTTAGTTAATTTACATTATTTAAAAATACGTTTTCTGAATTTGGATAACATTATCTGCCAATTTTACAAACACACACAGACACTAGAAATGAGCTAATTTAAAAATATATATATTTGAATAGCAAAAAACAATTATTAAATAAAAAGCATGTGGGAAACTATTTATTACTGTCACAGGAAGGGTGGGCTCAAGAACATCACTGTCACAGGAGGGGTGGGCTCAAGAACATCACTGTCTCAGGAAGGGTGGGCTCAAGAACATCACTGTCTAAGGAAGGGTGGGCTCAAGAACATCACTGTCTCTTGAAGGGTGGGCTCAAGAACATCACTGTCTCAGGAAGGATGGGCTCAATGACATCACTGTCTCAGGAAGGGTGGGCTGAAGAACATCACTGTCTCAGGAGGGGTGGGCTCAAGAACATCACCGCCACAGGAAGGGTGGGCTCAAGAACATCACTGTCACAGGAGGGGTGGGTTCAAGAACATCACTGTCTCAGGAGGGGTGGGCCCAAGAACATCACTGTGACAGGAAGGGTGGGCTCAAGAACATCACTGTCTCAGGAGGGGTGGGCTCAAGAACATCACTGTCACAGGAAGGGTGGGCTCAAGAACATCACTGTCTCAGGAGGGGTGGGCTCAAGAACATCACTGTCTCATGAGGGGTGGGCTCAAGAACATCACTGTCTCTGAAGGGTGGGCTCAAGAACATCACTGTCACAGGAGGGGTGGGCTCAAAAACATCACTGTCACAGGAAGGTTGGGCTCAAGAACATCACTGTCACAGGAGGGGCGGGCTCAAGAACATCACTGTCTCAGGAAGGGATGGCTCAAGAACATCACTGTCACAAGAAGGGTGGGCTCAAGAACATCACTGTCACAGGAGGGGCGGGCTCAAGAACATCACTGTCTCAGGTAGGGGTGGCTCAAGAACATCACTGTCACAAGAAGGGTGGTCTCAAGAACATCACTGTCACAGGAAGGGTGGGCTCAAGAACATCACTGTCACAGGAGGGGTGGGCTCAAGAACATCACTGTCTCAGGAAGGGTGGGCTCAAGAACATCACTGTCACAGGAGGGGTGGGCTGAAGAACATCACTGTCTCTTGAGGGGTGGGCTCAAGAACATCACTGTCTCATGAGGGGTAGACTCAAGAACATCAATGTCTCTGAGGGGTGGGCTCAAGAGCATCACTGTCTCAGGAGGTTGGGCTCAAGAACATCACTGTCTCAGGAAGGGTGGGCTCAAGAACATCACTTTCACAGGAGGGGTGGGCTCAAGAACATCACTGTCACAGGAGGGGTGGGCTCAAAAACATCAATGTCACAGAAAGGGTCGGCTCAAGAACATCACTGTCACAGGAGGGGCGGGCTCAAGAACATCACTGTCTCAGGAAGGGATGGCTCAAGAACATCACTGTCACAGGAAGGGTGGGCTCAAGAACATCATTGTCTCAGGAGGGGTGGGCTCAAGAACATCACTGTCTCAGGAGGGGTGGGCTCAAGAACATCACTGTGACAGGAAGGGTGGGCTCAAGAACATCATTGTCTCAGGAGGGGTGGGCTCAAGAACATCACTGCGACAGGAAGGGTGGGCTCAAGAACATCACTGTCACAGGAAGGGTGGGCTCAAGAACATCACTGTCACAGGAAGGGTGGGCTCAAGAACATCACTGTCACATGAGGGGTGGGCTCAAGAACATCACTGTCTGAGGAAGGGTGGGCTCAATAACATCACTGTCTCAGAAAGGGTGGGCTCAAGAACATCACTGTCACAAGAAGGGTGGTCTCAAGAACATCACTGTCACAAGAAGGGTGGGCTCAAGAACATCACTGTCACAGGAAGGGTGGGCTCAAGAACATCACTGTCACAGCAAGGGTGGGCGCAAGAACATCACTGTCACAGGAAGGGTGGGCCCAAGAACATCACTGCCACAGGAATGGTGGGCTCAAGAACATCACTGTCTCAGGAATGGTGGGCTCAAGAACATCACAGTCACAGTAAGGGTGGGCACAAGAACATCACTGTCTCAGGAAGGGTGGGCTCAAAAATATCACTGTCTCAAGAGGGGTGGACTCAAGAACATCACTGTCTCAGGAGGGGTGGGCTCAAGAACATTACTGTGACAGGAAGGGTGGGCTCAAGAACATCACTGTCTCAGGAGGGGTGGGCTCAAGAACATCACTGTCACAGGAGGGGTGGGCTCAAGAACATCACTGTCTCAGGAAGGGTGGGCTCAAGAACATCACTGTCACAGGAGGGGTGGGCTCAAGAACATCACTGTCTCTTGAGGGGTGGGCTCAAGAACATCACTGTCTCATGAGGGGTAGACTCAAGAACATCAATGTCTCTGAGGGGTGGGCTCAAGAGCATCACTGTCTCAGGAGGTTGGGCTCAAGAACATCACTGTCTCAGGAAGGGTGGGCTCAAGAACATCACTTTCACAGGAGGGGTGGGCTCAAGAACATCACTGTCACAGGAGGGGTGGGCTCAAAAACATCAATGTCACAGGAAGGGTGGGCTCAAGAACATCACTGTCACAGGAGGGGCAGGCTCAAGAACATCACTGTCTCAGGAAGGGATGGCTCAAGAACATCACTGTCACAGGAAGGGTGGGCTCAAGAACATCATTGTCTCAGGAGGGGTGGGCTCAAGAACATCACTGTCTCAGGAGGGGTGGGCTCAAGAACATCACTGTGACAGGAAGGGTGGGCTCAAGAACATCATTGTCTCAGGAGGGGTGGGCTCAAGAACATCACTGCGACAGGAAGGGTGGGCTCAAGAACATCACTGTCACAGGAAGGGTGGGCTCAAGAACATCACTGTCACAGGAAGGGTGGGCTCAAGAACATCACTGTCACAGGAGGGGTGGGCTCAAGAACATCACTGTCTCAGGAAGGGTGGGCTCAATAACATCACTGTCTCAGAAAGGGTGGGCTCAAGAACATCACTGTCACAAGAAGGGTGGTCTCAAGAACATCACTGTCACAAGAAGGGTGGGCTCAAGAACATCACTGTCACAGGAAGGGTGGGCTCAAGAACATCACTGTCACAGCAAGGGTGGGCGCAAGAACATCACTGTCTCAGGAGGGGTGGGCCCAAGAACATCACTGTGACAGGAAGGGTGGGCTCAAGAACATCACTGTCTCAGGAGGGGTGGGCTCAAGAACATCACTTTCACAGGAAGGGTGGGCTCAAGAACATCACTGTCTCAGGAGGGGTGGGCTCAAGAACATCACTGTCTCATGAGGGGTGGGCTCAAGAACATCACTGTCTCTGAAGGGTGGGCTCAAGAACATCACTGTCACAGGAGGGGTGGGCTCAAAAACATCACTGTCACAGGAAGGTTGGGCTCAAGAACATCACTGTCACAGGAGGGGCGGGCTCAAGAACATCACTGTCTCAGGAAGGGATGGCTCAAGAACATCACTGTCACAAGAAGGGTGGGCTAAAGAACATCACTGTCACAGGAGGGGCGGGCTCAAGAACATCACTGTCTCAGGTAGGGGTGGCTCAAGAACATCACTGTCACAAGAAGGGTGGTCTCAAGAACATCATTGTCTCAGGAGGGGTGGGCTCAAGAACATCACTGTCTCAGGAGGGGTGGGCTCAAGAACATCACTGTGACAGGAAGGGTGGGCTCAAGAACATCATTGTCTCAGGAGGGGTGGGCTCAAGAACATCACTGCGACAGGAAGGGTGGGCTCAAGAACATCACTGTCACAGGAAGGGTGGGCTCAAGAACATCACTGTCACAGGAAGGGTGGGCTCAAGAACATCACTGTCACAGGAGGGGTGGGCTCAAGAACATCACTGTCTCAGGAAGGGTGGGCTCAATAACATCACTGTCTCAGAAAGGGTGGGCTCAAGAACATCACTGTCACAAGAAGGGTGGTCTCAAGAACATCACTGTCACAAGAAGGGTGGGCTCAAGAACATCACTGTCACAGGAAGGGTGGGCTCAAGAACATCACTGTCACAGCAAGGGTGGGCGCAAGAACATCACTGTCTCAGGAGGGGTGGGCCCAAGAACATCACTGTGACAGGAAGGGTGGGCTCAAGAACATCACTGTCTCAGGAGGGGTGGGCTCAAGAACATCACTGTCACAGGAAGGGTGGGCTCAAGAACATCACTGTCTCAGGAGGGGTGGGCTCAAGAACATCACTGTCTCATGAGGGGTGGGCTCAAGAACATCACTGTCTCTGAAGGGTGGGCTCAAGAACATCACTGTCACAGGAGGGGTGGGCTCAAAAACATCACTGTCACAGGAAGGTTGGGCTCAAGAACATCACTGTCACAGGAGGGGCGGGCTCAAGAACATCACTGTCTCAGGAAGGGATGGCTCAAGAACATCACTGTCACAAGAAGGGTGGGCTCAAGAACATCACTGTCACAGGAGGGGCGGGCTCAAGAACATCACTGTCTCAGGTAGGGGTGGCTCAAGAACATCACTGTCACAAGAAGGGTGGTCTCAAGAACATCACTGTCACAGGAAGGGTGGGCTCAAGAACATCACTGTCACAGGAGGGGTGGGCTCAAGAACATCACTGTCTCAGGAAGGGTGGGCTCAAGAACATCACTGTCACAGGAGGGGTGGGCTGAAGAACATCACTGTCTCTTGAGGGGTGGGCTCAAGAACATCACTGTCTCATGAGGGGTAGACTCAAGAACATCAATGTCTCTGAGGGGTGGGCTCAAGAGCATCACTGTCTCAGGAGGTTGGGCTCAAGAACATCACTGTCTCAGGAAGGGTGGGCTCAAGACCATCACTTTCACAGGAGGGGTGGGCTCAAGAACATCACTGTCACAGGAGGGGTGGGCTCAAAAACATCAATGTCACAGAAAGGGTGGGCTCAAGAACATCACTGTCACAGGAGGGGCGGGCTCAAGAACATCACTGTCTCAGGAAGGGATGGCTCAAGAACATCACTGTCACAGGAAGGGTGGGCTCAAGAACATCATTGTCTCAGGAGGGGTGGGCTCAAGAACATCACTGTCTCAGGAGGGGTGGGCTCAAGAACATCACTGTGACAGGAAGGGTGGGCTCAAGAACATCATTGTCTCAGGAGGGGTGGGCTCAAGAACATCACTGCGACAGGAAGGGTGGGCTCAAGAACATCACTGTCACAGGAAGGGTGGGCTCAAGAACATCACTGTCACAGGAAGGGTGGGCTCAAGAACATCACTGTCACAGGAGGGGTGGGCTCAAGAACATCACTGTCTGAGGAAGGGTGGGCTCAATAACATCACTGTCTCAGAAAGGGTGGGCTCAAGAACATGACTGTCACAAGAAGGGTGGTCTCAAGAACATCACTGTCACAAGAAGGGTGGGCTCAAGAACATCACTGTCACAGGAAGGGTGGGCTCAAGAACATCACTGTCACAGCAAGGGTGGGCGCAAGAACATCACTGTCACAGGAAGGGTGGGCCCAAGAACATCACTGCCACAGGAATGGTGGGCTCAAGAACATCACTGTCTCAGGAATGGTGGGCTCAAGAACATCACAGTCACAGTAAGGGTGGGCACAAGAACATCACTGTGTCAGGAAGGGTGGGCTCAAAAATATCACTGTCTCAGGAGGGGTGGACTCAAGAACATCACTGTCTCAGGAGGGGTGGGCTCAAGAACATCACTGTGACAGGAAGGGTGGGCTCAAGAACATCACTGCTCAATAACATCACTGTCTCAGAAAGAAGGGTGGTCTCAAGAACATCACTGTCACAAGAAGGGTGGGCTCAAGAACATCACTGTCACAGGAAGGGTGGGCTCAAGACTGTCACAGCAAGGGTGGGCGCAAGAACATCACTGTCACAGGAAGGGTGGGCCCAAGAACATCACTGCCACAGGAATGGTGGGCTCAGAACATCACTGTCACAGGAGGGGTGGGCTCAGGAGGGGTGGGCTCAAGAACAAGAACATCACTGTCTCAGGAGGGGTGGGCTCAAGAACATCACTGTCACAGGAGGGGTGGGCTCAAGAACATCACTGTCTCAGGAAGGGTGGGCTCAAGAACATCACTGTCACAGGAGGGGTGGGCTCAAGAACATCACTGTCTCTTGAGGGGTGGGCTCAAGAACATCACTGTCTCATGAGGGGTAGACTCAAGAACATCAATGTCTCTGAGTGGTGGGCTCAAGAGCATCACTGTCTCAGGAGGTTGGGCTCAAGAACATCACTGTCTCAGGAAGGGTGGGCTCAAGAACATCACTTTCACAGGAGGGGTGGGCTCAAGAACATCACTGTCACAGGAGGGGTGGGCTCAAAAACATCAATGTCACAGGAAGGGTGGGCTCAAGAACATCACTGTCACAGGAGGGGCAGGCTCAAGAACATCACTGTCTCAGGAAGGGATGGCTCAAGAACATCACTGTCACAGGAAGGGTGGGCTCAAGAACATCATTGTCTCAGGAGGGGTGGGCTCAAGAACATCACTGTCTCAGGAGGGGTGGGCTCAAGAACATCACTGTGACAGGAAGGGTGGGCTCAAGAACATCATTGTCTCAGGAGGGGTGGGCTCAAGAACATCACTGCGACAGGAAGGGTGGGCTCAAGAACATCACTATCACAGGAAGGGTTGGCTCAAGAACATCACTGTCACAGGAAGGGTGGGCTCAAGAACATCACTGTCACAGGAGGGGTGGGCTCAAGAACATCACTGTCTCAGGAAGGGTGGGCTCAATAACATCACTGTCTCAGAAAGGGTGGGCTCAAGAACATCACTGTCACAAGAAGGGTGGTCTCAAGAACATCACTGTCACAAGAAGGGTGGGCTCAAGAACATCACTGTCACAGGAAGGGTGGGCTCAAGAACATCACTGTCACAGCAAGGGTGGGCGCAAGAACATCACTGTCACAGGAAGGGTGGGCCCAAGAACATCACTGCCACAGGAATGGTGGGCTCAAGAACATCACTGTCTCAGGAATGGTGGGCTCAAGAACATCACAGTCACAGTAAGGGTGGGCACAAGAACATCACTGTCTCAGGAAGGGTGGGCTCAAAAATATCACTGTCTCAGGAGGGGTGGACTCAAGAACATCACTGTCTCAGGAGGGGTGGGCTCAAGAACATCACTGTGACAGGAAGGGTGGGCTCAAGAACATCACTGTCTCAGGAGGGGTGGGCTCAAGAACATCACTGTCACAGGAGGGGTGGGCTCAAGAACATCACTGTCTCAGGAAGGGTGGGCTCAAGAACATCACTGTCACAGGAGGGGTGGGCTCAAGAACATCACTGTCTCTTGAGGGGTGGGCTCAAGAACATCACTGTCTCATGAGGGGTAGACTCAAGAACATCAATGTCTCTGAGGGGTGGGCTCAAGAGCATCACTGTGACAGGAAGGGTGGGCTCAAGAACATCATTGTCTCAGGAGGGGTGGGCTCAAGAACATCACTGCGACAGGAAGGGTGGGCTCAAGAACATCACTGTCACAGGAAGGGTGGGCTCAAGAACATCACTGTCACAGGAAGGGTGGGCTCAAGAACATCACTGTCACAGGAGGGGTGGGCTCAAGAACATCACTGTCTCAGGAAGGGTGGGCTCAATAACATCACTGTCTCAGAAAGGGTGGGCTCAAGAACATCACTGTCACAAGAAGGGTGGTCTCAAGAACATCACTGTCACAAGAAGGGTGGGCTCAAGAACATCACTGTCACAGGAAGGGTGGGCTCAAGAACATCACTGTCACAGCAAGGGTGGGCGCAAGAACATCACTGTCACAGGAAGGGTGGGCCCAAGAACATCACTGCCACAGGAATGGTGGGCTCAAGAACATCACTGTCTCAGGAATGGTGGGCTCAAGAACATCACAGTCACAGTAAGGGTGGGCACAAGAACATCACTGTCTCAGGAAGGGTGGGCTCAAAAATATCACTGTCTCAGGAGGGGTGGACTCAAGAACATCACTGTCCAGGAGGGGTGGGCTCAAGAACATCACTGTGACAGGAAGGGTGGGCTCAAGAACATCACTGTCTCAGGAGGGGTGGGCTCAAGAACATCACTGTCTCAGGAGGGGTGGGCTCAAGAACATCACTGTCTCTGAGGGGTGGGCTCAAGAGCATCACTGTCTCAGGAGGTTGGGCTCAAGAACATCACTGTCTCAGGAAGGGTGGGCTCAAGAAAATCACTGTCACAGGAGGGGTGGGCTCAAAAACATCACTGTCCCAGGAAGGGTGGGCTCAAGAACATCACTGTCACAGGAGGGGCGGGCTCAAGAACATCACTGTCTCAGGAAGGGTGGGCTCAAGAACATCACTGTCACAGGAAGGGTTGGCTCAAGAACACCACTGTCTCAGGAGGGGTGGGCTCAATAACATCACTGTCACAGGAAGGGTGTGCTCAAGAACATCACTGTCACAGGAGGGGCGGGCTGAAGAACATCACTGTCTCAGGAAGGGTGGGCTCAAGAACATCACTGTCACAAGAAGGGTGGTCTCAAGAACATCACTGTCACAGGAAGGGTGGGTTCAAGAACATCCCTGTCACAGGAGGGGTGGGCTCAAGAAAATCACTGTCTCAGGAAGGGTGGGCTAAAGAACATCACTGTCTCAGGAAGGGTTGGCTCAAGAACATCACTGTCACAGGAAGGGTGGGCTCAAGAACATCACTGTCTAAGGAAGGTGGGCTCAAGAACATCACTGTCACAGGAGGGGTGGGCTCAAAAACATCACTGTCTCAGGAGGGGTGGGCTCAAGAACATCACTGTGACAGGAAGGGTGGGCTCAAGAACATCACTGTCTCAGGAGGGGTGGGCTCAAGAACATCACTGTCACAGGAAGGGTGGGATCAAAAATCTCACTCTCGCAGGAGGGGTGGACTCAAGAACATCACTGTCACGGGAAGGGTGGGCTCAAGAACATCACTGTCACAAGAAGGGTGGTCTCAAGAACATCATTGTCACAAGAAGGGTGGTCTCAAGAACATCACTGTCACAGGAAGGGTGGGCTCAAGAACATCACTGTCACGGGAAGGGTGGGCTCAAGAACATCACTGTCACAGGAAGGGTGGTCACAAGAACATCACTGTCTCAGGAAGGGTGGGCTCAAAAATATCACTGTCTCAGGAGGGGTGGACTCAAGAACATCACTGTCCCAGGAGGGGTGGGCTCAAGAACATCACTGTGACAGGAAGGGTGGGCTCAAGAACATCACTGTCTCAGGAGGGGTGGGCTCAAGAACATCACTGTCTCAGGAGGGGTGGGCTCAAGAACATCACTGTGACAGGAAGGGTGGGCTCAAGAACATCACTGTCTCAGGAGGGGTGGGCTCAAGAACATCACTGTCTCAGGAGGGGTGGGCTCAAGAACATCACTGTCTCTGAGGGGTGGGCTCAAGAGCATCACTGTCTCAGGAGGTTGGGCTCAAGAACATCACTGTCTCAGGAAGGGTGGGCTCAAGAAAATCACTGTCACAGGAGGGGTGGGCTCAAAAACATCACTGTCCCAGGAAGGGTGGGCTCAAGAACATCACTGTCACAGGAGGGGCGGGCTCAAGAACATCACTGTCTCAGGAAGGGTGGGCTCAAGAACATCACTGTCACAGGAAGGGTTGGCTCAAGAACACCACTGTCTCAGGAGGGGTGGGCTCAATAACATCACTGTCACAGGAAGGGTATGCTCAAGAACATCACTGTCACAGGAGGGGCGGGCTGAAGAACATCACTGTCTCAGGAAGGGTGGGCTCAAGAACATCACTGTCACAAGAAGGGTGGTCTCAAGAACATCACTGTCACAGGAAGGGTGGGCTCAAGAACATCCCTGTCACAGGAGGGGTGGGCTCAAGAAAATCACTGTCTCAGGAAGGGTGGGCTAAAGAACATCACTGTCTCAGGAAGGGTGGGCTCAAGAACATCACTGTCACAGGAAGGGTGGGCTCAAGAACATCACTGTCTAAGGAAGGTGGGCTCAAGAACATCACTGTCACAGGAGGGGTGGGCTCAAGAACATCACTGTCTCAGGAGGGGTGGGCTCAAGAACATCACTGTGACAGGAAGGGTGGGCTCAAGAACATCACTGTCTCAGGAGGGGTGGGCTCAAGAACATCACTGTCACAGGAAGGGTGGGCTCAAAAATCTCACTGTCGCAGGAGGGGTGGACTCAATAACATCACTGTCACGGGAAGGGTGGGCTCAAGAACATCACTGTCACAAGAAGGGTGGTCTCAAGAACATCATTGTCACAAGAAGGGTGGTCTCAAGAACATCACTGTCACAGGAAGTGTGGGCTCAAGAACATCACTGTCTCGGGAACGGTGGGCTCAAGAACATCACTGTCACAGGAAGGGTGGGCTGAAGAACATCACTGTCTCTTGAAGGGTGGGCTCAAGAACATCACTGTCTCAGGAAGGATGGGCTCAATGACATCACTGTCTCAGGAAGGGTGGGCTGAAGAACATCACTGTCTCAGGAGGGGTGGGCTCAAGAACATCACCGTCACAGGAAGGGTGGGCTCAAGAACATCACTGTCTCAGGAGGGGTGGGCTCAAGAACATCACTGTGACAGGAAGTTTAGGCACAAGAACATCACTGTCTCAGTAGGGGTGGGCTAAAGAACATCACTGTCATAGGAAGGGTGGGCTCAAGAACATCACTGTCTCAGGAGGGGTGGGCTCAAGAACATCGCTGTCTCAGGAGGGGTGGGCTCAAGAACATCACTGTCTCAGGAGGGGTGGGCTCAAGAACATCACTGCGTCAGGAAGGGTGGGCTCAAGAACATCACTGTCTCAGGAAGGGTGGGCTCAAGAACATCACTGTCACAGGAAGGGTGGGCTCAAGAACATCACTCTCACGGGAAGGGTGGGCTCAAGAACATCACTGTCACAGGAAGGGTGGGCTCAAGAACATCACTGTCACAGCAAGGGTGGGCGCAAGAACATCACTGTCACAGGAAGGGTGGGCCCAAGAACATCACTGTCACAGGAAGGGTGGGCTCAAGAACATCACTGTCACAGGAAGGGTGGGCTCAAGAACATCACAGTCACAGTAAGGGTGGGCACAAGAACATCACTGTCTCAGGAAGGGTGGGCTCAAGAACATCACTGTCTCAGGAGGGGTGGGCTCAAGAACATCACTGTCTCAGGAGGGGTGGGCTCAAGAACATCACTGTCACAGGAAGTGTGGGCTCAAGAACATCACTGTCTCAGGAGGGGTGGGCTCAAGAACATCACTGTCTCAGGAGGGGTGGGCTCAAGAACATCACTGTCTCTGAGGGGTGGGCTCAAGAGCATCACTGTCTCAGGAGGTTGGGCTCAAGAACATCACTGTCTCAGGAAGGGTGGGCTCAAGAAAATCACTGTCACAGGAGGGGTGGGCTCAAAAACATCACTGTCCCAGGAAGGGTGGGCTCAAGAACATCACTGTCACAGGAAGGGTGTGCTCAAGAACATCACTGTCTCAGGAAGTGTTGGCTCAAGAACACCACTGTCTCAGGAGGGGTAGGCTCAATAACATCACTGTCACAGGAAGGGTGTGCTCAAGAACATCACTGTCACAGGAGGGGCGGGCTCAAGAACATCACTGTCTCAGGAAGGGTGGGCTCAAGAACATCACTGAGGAAGGGTGGGCTCAAGAACATCACAGTCTCAGGAAGGGTGGGCTAAAGAACATCACTGTCTCAGGAAGGGTGGGCTCAAGAACATCACTGTCACAGGAAGGGTGGGCTCAAGAACATCACTGTCTAAGGAAGGTGGGCTCAAGAAAATCACTGTCACAGGAGGGGTGGGCTCAAAAACATCACTGTCCCAGGAAGGGTGGGCTCAAGAACATCACTGTCACAGGAGGGGCGGGCTCAAGAACATCACTGTCTCAGGAAGGGTGGGCTCAAGAACATCACTGTCACAGGAAGGGTTGGCTCAAGAACACCACTGTCTCAGGAGGGGTGGGCTCAATAACATCACTGTCACAGGAAGGGTGTGCTCAAGAACATCACTGTCACAGGAGGGGCGGGCTGAAGAACATCACTGTCTCAGGAAGGGTGGGCTCAAGAACATCACTGTCACAAGAAGGGTGGTCTCAAGAACATCACTGTCACAGGAAGGGTGGGTTCAAGAACATCCCTGTCACAGGAGGGGTGGGCTCAAGAAAATCACTGTCTCAGGAAGGGTGGGCTAAAGAACATCACTGTCTCAGGAAGGGTTGGCTCAAGAACATCACTGTCACAGGAAGGGTGGGCTCAAGAACATCACTGTCTAAGGAAGGTGGGCTCAAGAACATCACTGTCACAGGAGGGGTGGGCTCAAAAACATCACTGTCTCAGGAGGGGTGGGCTCAAGAACATCACTGTGACAGGAAGGGTGGGCTCAAGAACATCACTGTCTCAGGAGGGGTGGGCTCAAGAACATCACTGTCACAGGAAGGGTGGGATCAAAAATCTCACTCTCGCAGGAGGGGTGGACTCAAGAACATCACTGTCACGGGAAGGGTGGGCTCAAGAACATCACTGTCACAAGAAGGGTGGTCTCAAGAACATCATTGTCACAAGAAGGGTGGTCTCAAGAACATCACTGTCACAGGAAGGGTGGGCTCAAGAACATCACTGTCACGGGAAGGGTGGGCTCAAGAACATCACTGTCACAGGAAGGGTGGTCACAAGAACATCACTGTCTCAGGAAGGGTGGGCTCAAAAATATCACTGTCTCAGGAGGGGTGGACTCAAGAACATCACTGTCCCAGGAGGGGTGGGCTCAAGAACATCACTGTCTCAGGAGGGGTGGGCTCAAGAACATCACTGTGACAGGAAGGGTGGGCTCAAGAACATCACTGTCTCAGGAGGGGTGGGCTCAAGAACATCACTGTCTCAGGAGGGGTGGGCTCAAGAACATCACTGTGACAGGAAGGGTGGGCTCAAGAACATCACTGTCTCAGGAGGGGTGGGCTCAAGAACATCACTGTCTCAGGAGGGGTGGGCTCAAGAACATCACTGTCTCTGAGGGGTGGGCTCAAGAGCATCACTGTCTCAGGAGGTTGGGCTCAAGAACATCACTGTCTCAGGAAGGGTGGGCTCAAGAAAATCACTGTCACAGGAGGGGTGGGCTCAAAAACATCACTGTCCCAGGAAGGGTGGGCTCAAGAACATCACTGTCACAGGAGGGGCGGGCTCAAGAACATCACTGTCTCAGGAAGGGTGGGCTCAAGAACATCACTGTCACAGGAAGGGTTGGCTCAAGAACACCACTGTCTCAGGAGGGGTGGGCTCAATAACATCACTGTCACAGGAAGGGTGTGCTCAAGAACATCACTGTCACAGGAGGGGCGGGCTGAAGAACATCACTGTCTCAGGAAGGGTGGGCTCAAGAACATCACTGTCACAAGAAGGGTGGTCTCAAGAACATCACTGTCACAGGAAGGGTGGATTCAAGAACATCCCTGTCACAGGAGGGGTGGGCTCAAGAAAATCACTGTCTCAGGAAGGGTGGGCTAAAGAACATCACTGTCTCAGGAAGGGTTGGCTCAAGAACATCACTGTCACAGGAAGGGTGGGCTCAAGAACATCACTGTCTAAGGAAGGTGGGCTCAAGAACATCACTGTCACAGGAGGGGTGGGCTCAAAAACATCACTGTCTCAGGAGGGGTGGGCTCAAGAACATCACTGTGACAGGAAGGGTGGGCTCAAGAACATCACTGTCTCAGGAGGGGTGGGCTCAAGAACATCACTGTCACAGGAAGGGTGGGATCATAAATCTCACTCTCGCAGGAGGGGTGGACTCAAGAACATCACTGTCACGGGAAGGGTGGGCTCAAGAACATCACTGTCACAAGAAGGGTGGTCTCAAGAACATCATTGTCACAAGAAGGGTGGTCTCAAGAACATCACTGTCACAGGAAGGGTGGGCTCAAGAACATCACTGTCACGGGAAGGGTGGGCTCAAGAACATCACTGTCACAGGAAGGGTGGTCACAAGAACATCACTGTCTCAGGAAGGGTGGGCTCAAAAATATCACTGTCTCAGGAGGGGTGGACTCAAGAACATCACTGTCCCAGGAGGGGTGGGCTCAAGAACATCACTGTCTCAGGAGGGGTGGGCTCAAGAACATCACTGTGACAGGAAGGGTGGGCTCAAGAACATCACTGTCTCAGGAGGGGTGGGCTCAAGAACATCACTGTCTCAGGAGGGGTGGGCTCAAGAACATCACTGTGACAGGAAGGGTGGGCTCAAGAACATCACTGTCTCAGGAGGGGTGGGCTCAAGAACATCACTGTCTCAGGAGGGGTGGGCTCAAGAACATCACTGTCTCTGAGGGGTGGGCTCAAGAGCATCACTGTCTCAGGAGGTTGGGCTCAAGAACATCACTGTCTCAGGAAGGGTGGGCTCAAGAAAATCACTGTCACAGGAGGGGTGGGCTCAAAAACATCACTGTCCCAGGAAGGGTGGGCTCAAGAACATCACTGTCACAGGAGGGGCAGGCTCAAGAACATCACTGTCTCAGGAAGGGTGGGCTCAAGAACATCACTGTCACAGGAAGGGTTGGCTCAAGAACACCACTGTCTCAGGAGGGGTGGGCTCAATAACATCACTGTCACAGGAAGGGTATGCTCAAGAACATCACTGTCACAGGAGGGGCGGGCTGAAGAACATCACTGTCTCAGGAAGGGTGGGCTCAAGAACATCACTGTCACAAGAAGGGTGGTCTCAAGAACATCACTGTCACAGGAAGGGTGGGCTCAAGAACATCCCTGTCACAGGAGGGGTGGGCTCAAGAAAATCACTGTCTCAGGAAGGGTGGGCTAAAGAACATCACTGTCTCAGGAAGGGTGGGCTCAAGAACATCACTGTCACAGGAAGGGTGGGCTCAAGAACATCACTGTCTAAGGAAGGTGGGCTCAAGAACATCACTGTCACAGGAGGGGTGGGCTCAAGAACATCACTGTCTCAGGAGGGGTGGGCTCAAGAACATCACTGTGACAGGAAGGGTGGGCTCAAGAACATCACTGTCTCAGGAGGGGTGGGCTCAAGAACATCACTGTCACAGGAAGGGTGGGCTCAAAAATCTCACTGTCGCAGGAGGGGTGGACTCAATAACATCACTGTCACGGGAAGGGTGGGCTCAAGAACATCACTGTCACAAGAAGGGTGGTCTCAAGAACATCATTGTCACAAGAAGGGTGGTCTCAAGAACATCACTGTCACAGGAAGTGTGGGCTCAAGAACATCACTGTCTCGGGAACGGTGGGCTCAAGAACATCACTGTCACAGGAAGGGTGGGCTGAAGAACATCACTGTCTCTTGAAGGGTGGGCTCAAGAACATCACTGTCTCAGGAAGGATGGGCTCAATGACATCACTGTCTCAGGAAGGGTGGGCTGAAGAACATCACTGTCTCAGGAGGGGTGGGCTCAAGAACATCACCGTCACAGGAAGGGTGGGCTCAAGAACATCACTGTCTCAGGAGGGGTGGGCTCAAGAACATCACTGTGACAGGAAGTTTAGGCACAAGAACATCACTGTCTCAGTAGGGGTGGGCTAAAGAACATCACTGTCATAGGAAGGGTGGGCTCAAGAACATCACTGTCTCAGGAGGGGTGGGCTCAAGAACATCGCTGTCTCAGGAGGGGTGGGCTCAAGAACATCACTGTCTCAGGAGGGGTGGGCTCAAGAACATCACTGCGTCAGGAAGGGTGGGCTCAAGAACATCACTGTCTCAGGAAGGGTGGGCTCAAGAACATCACTGTCACAGGAAGGGTGGGCTCAAGAACATCACTCTCACGGGAAGGGTGGGCTCAAGAACATCACTGTCACAGGAAGGGTGGGCTCAAGAACATCACTGTCACAGCAAGGGTGGGCGCAAGAACATCACTGTCACAGGAAGGGTGGGCCCAAGAACATCACTGTCACAGGAAGGGTGGGCTCAAGAACATCACTGTCACAGGAAGGGTGGGCTCAAGAACATCACAGTCACAGTAAGGGTGGGCACAAGAACATCACTGTCTCAGGAAGGGTGGGCTCAAGAACATCACTGTCTCAGGAGGGGTGGGCTCAAGAACATCACTGTCTCAGGAGGGGTGGGCTCAAGAACATCACTGTCACAGGAAGTGTGGGCTCAAGAACATCACTGTCTCAGGAGGGGTGGGCTCAAGAACATCACTGTCTCAGGAGGGGTGGGCTCAAGAACATCACTGTCTCTGAGGGGTGGGCTCAAGAGCATCACTGTCTCAGGAGGTTGGGCTCAAGAACATCACTGTCTCAGGAAGGGTGGGCTCAAGAAAATCACTGTCACAGGAGGGGTGGGCTCAAAAACATCACTGTCCCAGGAAGGGTGGGCTCAAGAACATCACTGTCACAGGAAGGGTGTGCTCAAGAACATCACTGTCTCAGGAAGTGTTGGCTCAAGAACACCACTGTCTCAGGAGGGGTAGGCTCAATAACATCACTGTCACAGGAAGGGTGTGCTCAAGAACATCACTGTCACAGGAGGGGCGGGCTGAAGAACATCACTGTCTCAGGAAGGGTGGGCTCAAGAACATCACTGTCACAAGAAGGGTGGTCTCAAGAACATCACTGTCACAGGAAGGGTGGGCTCAAGAACATCATAGTCTCAGGAAGGGTGGGCTAAAGAACATCACTGTCTCAGGAAGGGTGGGCTCAAGAACATCACTGTCACAGGAAGGGTGGGCTCAAGAACATCACTGTCTAAGGAAGGTGGGCTCAAGAACATCACTGTCACAGGAGGGGTGGGCTCAAGAACATCACTGTCTCAGGAGGGGTGGGCTCAAGAACATCACTGTGACAGGAAGGGTGGGCTCAAGAACATCACTGTCTCAGGAGGGGTGGGCTCAAGAACATCACTGTCACAGGAAGGGTGGGCTCAAAAATCTCACTGTCGCAGGAGGGGTGGACTCAATAACATCACTGTCACGGGAAGGGTGGGCTCAAGAACATCACTGTCACAAGAAGGGTGGTCTCAAGAACATCATTGTCACAAGAAGGGTGGTCTCAAGAACATCACTGTCACAGGAAGGGTGGGCTCAAGAACATCACTGTCACGGGAAGGGTGGGCTCAAGAACATCACTGTCACAGGAAGGGTGGTCTCAAGAACATCACTGTCTCTTGAAGGGTGGGCTCAAGAACATCACTGTCTCAGGAAGGATGGGCTCAATGACATCACTGTCTCAGGAAGGGTAGGCTGAAGAACATCACTGTCTCAGGAGGGGTGGGCTCAAGAACATCACCGTCACAGGAAGGGTGGGCTCAAGAACATCACTGTCTCAGGAGGGGTGGGCTCAAGAACATCACTGTGACAGGAAGGGTAGGCTCAAGAACATCACTGTCTCAGGAGGGGTGGGCTCAAGAACATCACTGTCACAGTAAGGGTGGGCTCAAAAATCTCACTGTCGCAGGAGGGGTGGGCTCAAGAACATCACTGTCACAGGAGGGGTGGGCTCAAGAACATCACTGTCTAAGGAAGGGTGGGCTCAAGAACATCACTGTCTCTTGAAGGGTGGGCTCAAGAACATCACTGTCTCAGGAAGGATGGGCTCAATGACATCACTGTCTCAGGAAGGGTGGGCTGAAGAACATCACTGTCTCAGGAGGGGTGGGCTCAAGAACATCACCGTCACAGGAAGGGTGGGCTCAAGAACATCACTGTCACAGGAGGGGTGGGTTCAAGAACATCACTGTCTCAGGAGGGGAGGGCCCAAGAACATCACTGTGACAGGAAGGGTGGGCTCAAGAACATCAATGTCTCAGGAGGGGTGGGCTCAAGAACATCACTGTCACAGGAAGGGTGGGCTCAAGAACATCACTGTCTCAGGAGGGGTGGGCTCAAGAACATCACTGTCTCATGAGGGGTGGGCTCAAGAACATCACTGTCTCTGAAGGGTGGGCTCAAGAACATCACTGTCACAGGAGGGGTGGGCTCAAAAACATCACTGTCACAGGAAGGTTGGGCTCAAGAACATCACTGTCACAGGAGGGGCGGGCTCAAGAACATCACTGTCTCAGGAACTGACGGCTCAAGAACATCACTGTCACAAGAAGGGTGGGCTCAAGAACATCACTGTCACAGGAGGGGCGGGCTCAAGAACATCACTGTCTCAGGAAGGGATGGCTCAAGAACATCACTGTCACAAGAAGGGTGGTCTCAAGAACATCACTGTCACAGGAAGGGTGGGCTCAAGAACATCACTGTCACAGGAGGGGTGGGCTCAAGAACATCACTGTCTCAGGAAGGGTGGGCTCAAGAACATCACTGTCACAGGAGGGGTGGGCTCAAGAACATCACTGTCTCTTGAGGGGTGGGCTCAAGAACATCACTGTCTCATGAGGGGTAGACTCAAGAACATCAATGTCTCTGAGGGGTGGGCTCAAGAGCATCAGTGTCACAGGAGGGGTGGGCTCAAGAACATCACTGTGACAGGAAGGGTGGGCTCAAGAACATCACTGTCTCAGGAGGGGTGGGCTCAAGAACATCACTGTCTCAGGAGGGGTGGGCTCAAGAACATCACTGTGACAGGAAGGGTGGGCTCAAGAACATCACTGTCTCAGGAGGGGTGGGCTCAAGAACATCACTGTCTCAGGAGGGGTGGGCTCAAGAACATCACTGTCTCTGAGGGGTGGGCTCAATAGCATCACTGTCTCAGGAGGTTGGGCTCAAGAACATCACTGTCTCAGGAAGGGTGGGCTCAAGAAAATCACTGTCACAGGAGGGGTGGGCTCAAAAACATCACTGTCCCAGGAAGGGTGGGCTCAAGAACATCACTGTCACAGGAGGGGCGGGCTCAAGAACATCACTGTCTCAGGAAGGGTGGGCTCAAGAACATCACTGTCACAGGAAGGGTTGGCTCAAGAACACCACTGTCTCAGGAGGGGTGGGCTCAATAACATCACTGTCACAGCAAGGGTGTGCTCAAGAACATCACTGTCACAGGAGGGGCGGGCTGAAGAACATCACTGTCTCAGGAAGGGTGGGCTCAAGAACATCACTGTCTCAGGAATGGTGGGCTCAAGAACATCACAGTCACAGTAAGGGTGGGCACAAGAACATCACTGTCTCAGGAAGGGTGGGCTCAAAAACATCACTGTCCCAGGAGGAGCGGGCTCAAGAACATCACTGTCACAGGAAGGGTGGGCTCAAGAACATCACTGTCACAAGAAGGGTGGTCTCAAGAACATCACTGTCACAGGAAGGGTGGGCTCAAGAACATAACTGTCTCAGGAGGGGAGGGCTCAAGAACATCACTGTCACAGGAGGGGTGGGCTCAAAAACATCAATGTCACAGGAAGGTTGGGCTCAAGAACATCACTGTCACAGGAGGGGCGGGCTCAAGAGCATCACTGTCACAGGAGGGGTGGGCTCAAGAACATCACTGTCTCAGGAAGGGTTAGGCTCAAGAACATCACTGTCTAAGAAAGGGTGGGCTCAAGAACATCACTGTCACAGGAAGGGTGGTCTCACGAACATCACTGTCACAAGAAGGGTGGGCTCAAGAACATCACTCTCACGGGAAGGGTGGGCTCAAGAACATCACTGTCACAGGAAGGGTGGGCTCAAGAACATCACTGTCACAGCAAGGGTGGGCGCAAGAACATCACTGTCACAGGAAGGGTGGGCCCAAGAACATCACTGTCACAGGAAGGGTGGGCTCAAGAACATCACTGTCTCAGGAATGGTGGGCTCAAGAACATCACAGTCACAGTAAGGGTGGGCACAAGAACATCACTGTCTCAGGAAGGGTGGGCTCAAAAATATCACTGTCTCAGGAGGGGTGGACTCAAGAACATCACTGTCTCAGGAGGGGTGGGCTCAAGAACATCACTGTGACAGGAAGGGTGGGCTCAAGAACATCACTGTCTCAGGAGGGGTGGGCTCAAGAACATCACTGTCTCAGGAGGGGTGGGCTCAAGAACATCACTGTCTCTGAGGGGTGGGCTCAATAGCATCACTGTCTCAGGAGGTTGGGCTCAAGAACATCACTGTCTCAGGAAGGGTGGGCTCAAGAAAATCACTGTCACAGGAGGGGTGGGCTCAAAAACATCACTGTCCCAGGAAGGGTGGGCTCAAGAACATCACTGTCACAGGAGGGGCGGGCTCAAGAACATCACTGTCTCAGGAAGGGTGGGCTCAAGAACATCACTGTCACAGGAAGGGTTGGCTCAAGAACACCACTGTCTCAGGAGGGGTGGGCTCAATAACATCACTGTCACGGCAAGGGTGTGCTCAAGAACATCACTGTCACAGGAGGGGCGGGCTGAAGAACATCACTGTCTCAGGAAGGGTGGGCTCAAGAACATCACTGTCTCAGGAATGGTGGGCTCAAGAACATCACAGTCACAGTAAGGGTGGGCACAAGAACATCACTGTCTCAGGAAGGGTGGGCTCAAAAACATCACTGTCCCAGGAGGAGCGGGCTCAAGAACATCACTGTCACAGGAAGGGTGGGCTCAAGAACATCACTGTCACAAGAAGGGTGGTCTCAAGAACATCACTGTCACAGGAAGGGTGGGCTCAAGAACATCACTGTCTCAGGAGGGGAGGGCTCAAGAACATCACTGTCACAGGAAGGGTGGGCTCAAAAATCTCACTGTCGCAGGAGGGGTGGGCTCAAGAACATCGCTGTCTCAGGAGGGGTGGGTTCAAGAACATCACTGTGACCGGAAGGGTGGGATCAAGAACATCACTGTCTCAGGAAGGGTGGGCTCAAGAACATCACTGTCACAGGAAGGGTGGGCTCAAGAACATCACTGTCACAGGAGGGGTGGGCTCAAGAACATCACTGTCTCAGGAAGGGTGGGCTCAAGAACATCACTGTCTCAGGAAGGGTGGGCTCAAGAACATCACTGTCACAGGAAAGGTGGGATCAAGAACATCACTGTCTCAGGAAGGTGGGCTCAAGAACATCACTGTCACAGGAGGGGTGGGCTCAAGAACATCACTGTCTCAGGAAGGGTGGGCTGAAGAACATCACTGTCTCAGGAAGGGTGGGCTCAAAAACATCACTGTCACAAGAAGGGTGGTCTCAAGAACATCACTGTCACAGGAAGGGTGGGCTCAAGAACATCACTGTCACAGGAAGGGTGGGCTCACAAACATCACTGTCACAGGAGGGGTGGGCTCAAGAACATCACGGTCACAGGAAGGGTGGGCCCAAGAACATCACTGTCACAGGAAGCGTGGGCTCAAGAACATCACTGTCTCAGAAGGGGTGGGCTCAAGAACATCACTGTCACAGGAAGGGTGGGCTCAAAAATATCACTGTCTCAGGAGGGGTGGGCTCAAGAACATCACTGTGACAGGAAGGGTGGGCTCAAGAACATCACTGTCACAGGAAGGGTGGGCTCAAGAACATCACAGTCTCAGGAAGTGTGGGCTCAAAAATATCACTGTCTCAGGGGGGTGGGCTTAAGAACATCACTGTATCAGGAGGGGTGGGCTCAAGAACATCACTGTCTCAGGAATGGTGGGCTCAAGAACATCACAGTCACAGTAAGGGTGGGCACAAGAACATCACTGTCTCAGGAAGGGTAGGCTCAAAAATATCACTGTCTCAGGAGGGGTGGGCTCAAGAACATCACTGTCTCAGGAGGGGTGGGCTCAAGAACATCACTGTGACAGGAAGGGTGGGCTCAAGAACATCACTGTCTCAGGAGGGGTGGGCTCAAGAACATCACTGTCTCAGGAGGGGTGGGCTCAAGAACATCACTGTGACAGGAAGGGTGGGCTCAAGAACATCACTGTCTCATTAGGGGTGGGCTCAAGAACATCACTGTCTCAGGAGGGGTGGGCTCAAGAACATCACTGTCTCTGAGGGGTGGGCTCAAGAGCATCACTGTCTCAGGAGGTTGGGCTCAAGAACATCACTGCCTCAGGAAGGGTGGGCTCAAGAAAATCACTGTCACAGGAGGGGTGGGCTCAAAAACATCACTGTCCCAGGAAGGGTAGGCTCAAGAACATCACTGTCACAGGAGGGGCGGGCTCAAGAACATCACTGTCTCAGGAAGGGTGGGCTCAAGAACATCACTGTCACAAGAAGGGTGGTCTCAAGAACATCACCTACACAGGAAGGGTGGGCTCAAGAACATCCCTGTCACAGGAGCGGTGGGCTCAAGAACATCACTGTCTCAGGAAGGGTGGGCTAAAGAACATCACTGTCTCAGGAAGGGTGGGCTCAAGAGAATCACTGTCACAGGAAGGGTGGGCTCAAGAACATCACTGTCCCAGGAAGGTGGGCTCAAGAACATCACTGTCACCGGAGGGGTGGGCTCAAGAACATCACTGTCTCAGGAAGGGTGGGCTGAAGAACATCACTGTCTCAGGAAGGGTGGGCTCAAAAACATCACTGTCACAAGAAGGGTGGTCTCAAGAACATCACTGTCACAGGAAGGGTGGGCTCAAGAACATCACTGTCACAGGAAGGGTTGGCTCAAGAACATCACTGTCACAGGAAGGGTGGGCTCACGAACATCACTGTCACAGGAGGGGTGGGCTCAAGAACATCACGGTCACAGGAAGGGTGGGCCCAAGAACATCACTGTCACAGGAAGGGTGGGCTCAAGAACATCACTGTCTCAGAAGGGGTGGGCTCAAGAACATCACTGTCACAGGAAGGGTGGGCTCAAAAATATCACTGTCTCAGGAGGGGTGGGCTCAAGAACATCACTGTGACAGGAGGGGTGGGCTCAAGAACATCACTGTCACAGGAAGGGTGGGCTCAAGAACATCACAGTCTCAGGAAGGGTGGGCTCAAAAATATCACTGTCTCAGGAGGGGTGGGCTTAAGAAAATCACTGTCTCAGGAGGGGTGGGCTCAAGAACATCACTGTGACAGGAAGGGTGGGCTCAAGAACATCACTGTCTCAGGAGGGGTGGGCTCAAGAACATCACTGTCACAGGAAGGGTGGGCTCAAAAAAATCACTGTCTCAGGAGGGGTGGGCTCAAGAACATCACTGTCTCAGGAGGGGTGGGCTCAAGAACATCACTGTGACAGGAAGGGTGGGCTCAAGAACATCACAGTCTCAGGAAGGGTGGGCTCAAAAATATCACTGTCTCAGGAGGGGTGGGCTTAAGAAAATCACTGTCTCAGGAGGGGTGGGCTCAAGAACATCACTGTCCCAGGAGGGGTGGGCTCAAGAACATCACTGTCACAGGAGGGGCGGGCTCAAGAACATCACTGTCTCAGGAAGGGTGGGCTCAAGAACATCACTGTCACAGGAAGGGTTGGCTCAAGAACACCACTGTCTCAGGAGGGGTGGGCTCAATAACATCACTGTCACGGCATGGGTGTGCTCAAGAACATCACTGTCACAGGAGGGGCGGGCTGAAGAACATCACTGTCTCAGGAAGGGTGGGCTCAAGAACATCACTGTCTCAGGAATGGTGGGCTCAAGAACATCACAGTCACAGTAAGGGTGGGCACAAGAACATCACTGTCTCAGGAAGGGTGGGCTCAAAAACATCACTGTCCCAGGAGGAGCGGGCTCAAGAACATCACTGTCACAGGAAGGGTGGGCTCAAGAACATCACTGTCACAAGAAGGGTGGTCTCAAGAACATCACTGTCACAGGAAGGGTGGGCTCAAGAACATCACTGTCTCAGGAGGGGAGGGCTCAAGAACATCACTGTCACAGGAAGGGTGGGCTCAAAAATCTCACTGTCGCAGGAGGGGTGGGCTCAAGAACATCGCTGTCTCAGGAGGGGTGGGTTCAAGAACATCACTGTGACCGGAAGGGTGGGATCAAGAACATCACTGTCTCAGGAAGGGTGGGCTCAAGAACATCACTGTCACAGGAAGGGTGGGCTCAAGAACATCACTGTCACAGGAGGGGTGGGCTCAAGAACATCACTGTCTCAGGAAGGGTGGGCTCAAGAACATCACTGTCTCAGGAAGGGTGGGCTCAAGAACATCACTGTCACAGGAAAGGTGGGATCAAGAACATCACTGTCTCAGGAAGGTGGGCTCAAGAACATCACTGTCACAGGAGGGGTGGGCTCAAGAACATCACTGTCTCAGGAAGGGTGGGCTGAAGAACATCACTGTCTCAGGAAGGGTGGGCTCAAAAACATCACTGTCACAAGAAGGGTGGTCTCAAGAACATCACTGTCACAGGAAGGGTGGGCTCAAGAACATCACTGTCACAGGAAGGGTGGGCTCACAAACATCACTGTCACAGGAGGGGTGGGCTCAAGAACATCACGGTCACAGGAAGGGTGGGCCCAAGAACATCACTGTCACAGGAAGCGTGGGCTCAAGAACATCACTGTCTCAGAAGGGGTGGGCTCAAGAACATCACTGTCACAGGAAGGGTGGGCTCAAAAATATCACTGTCTCAGGAGGGGTGGGCTCAAGAACATCACTGTGACAGGAAGGGTGGGCTCAAGAACATCACTGTCACAGGAAGGGTGGGCTCAAGAACATCACAGTCTCAGGAAGTGTGGGCTCAAAAATATCACTGTCTCAGGAGGGGTGGGCTTAAGAACATCACTGTATCAGGAGGGGTGGGCTCAAGAACATCACTGTCTCAGGAATGGTGGGCTCAAGAACATCACAGTCACAGTAAGGGTGGGCACAAGAACATCACTGTCTCAGGAAGGGTAGGCTCAAAAATATCACTGTCTCAGGAGGGGTGGGCTCAAGAACATCACTGTCTCAGGAGGGGTGGGCTCAAGAACATCACTGTGACAGGAAGGGTGGGCTCAAGAACATCACTGTCTCAGGAGGGGTGGGCTCAAGAACATCACTGTCTCAGGAGGGGTGGGCTCAAGAACATCACTGTGACAGGAAGGGTGGGCTCAAGAACATCACTGTCTCATTAGGGGTGGGCTCAAGAACATCACTGTCTCAGGAGGGGTGGGCTCAAGAACATCACTGTCTCTGAGGGGTGGGCTCAAGAGCATCACTGTCTCAGGAGGTTGGGCTCAAGAACATCACTGCCTCAGGAAGGGTGGGCTCAAGAAAATCACTGTCACAGGAGGGGTGGGCTCAAAAACATCACTGTCCCAGGAAGGGTAGGCTCAAGAACATCACTGTCACAGGAGGGGCGGGCTCAAGAACATCACTGTCTCAGGAAGGGTGGGCTCAAGAACATCACTGTCACAGGAAGGGTTGGCTCAAGAACACCACTGTCTCAGGAGGGGTGGGCTCAATAACATCAATGTCACAGGAAGGGTGTGCTCAAGAACATCACTGTCACAGGAGGGGCGGGCTCAAGAACATCACTGTCTCAGGAAGGGTGGGCTCAAGAACATCACTGTCACAAGAAGGGTGGTCTCAAGAACATCACCTACACAGGAAGGGTGGGCTCAAGAACATCCCTGTCACAGGAGCGGTGGGCTCAAGAACATCACTGTCTCAGGAAGGGTGGGCTAAAGAACATCACTGTCTCAGGAAGGGTGGGCTCAAGAGAATCACTGTCACAGGAAGGGTGGGCTCAAGAACATCACTGTCCCAGGAAGGTGGGCTCAAGAACATCACTGTCACCGGAGGGGTGGGCTCAAGAACATCACTGTCTCAGGAAGGGTGGGCTGAAGAACATCACTGTCTCAGGAAGGGTGGGCTCAAAAACATCACTGTCACAAGAAGGGTGGTCTCAAGAACATCACTGTCACAGGAAGGGTGGGCTCAAGAACATCACTGTCACAGGAAGGGTTGGCTCAAGAACATCACTGTCACAGGAAGGGTGGGCTCACGAACATCACTGTCACAGGAGGGGTGGGCTCAAGAACATCACGGTCACAGGAAGGGTGGGCCCAAGAACATCACTGTCACAGGAAGGGTGGGCTCAAGAACATCACTGTCTCAGAAGGGGTGGGCTCAAGAACATCACTGTCACAGGAAGGGTGGGCTCAAAAATATCACTGTCTCAGGAGGGGTGGGCTCAAGAACATCACTGTGACAGGAGGGGTGGGCTCAAGAACATCACTGTCACAGGAAGGGTGGGCTCAAGAACATCACAGTCTCAGGAAGGGTGGGCTCAAAAATATCACTGTCTCAGGAGGGGTGGGCTTAAGAAAATCACTGTCTCAGGAGGGGTGGGCTCAAGAACATCACTGTGACAGGAAGGGTGGGCTCAAGAACATCACTGTCTCAGGAGGGGTGGGCTCAAGAACATCACTGTCACAGGAAGGGTGGGCTCAAAAAAATCACTGTCTCAGGAGGGGTGTGCTCAAGAACATCACTGTCTCAGGAGGGGTGGGCTCAAGAACATCACTGTGACAGGAAGGGTGGGCTCAAGAACATCACTGTCTCAGGAAGGGTGGGCTCAAGAACATCACTGTCACAGGAGGGGTGGGCTCAAGAACATCACTGTCTCAGGAGGGGTGGGCTCAAGAACATCACTGTCTCAGGAAATGTGGACTAAAGAACATCACTGTCTCAGGAAGGGTGGGCTCAAAAACATCACTGTCACAAGAAGGGTGTTCTCAAGAACATCAATGTCACAGGAAGGGTGGGCTCAAGAACATCACTGTCACAGGAAGGGTGGGCTCAAGAACATCACTGTCACAGGAAGGGTGGGCTCACGAACATCACTGTCACAGGAGGGGTGGGCTCAAGAACATCATGGTCACAGGAAGGGTGGGCCCAAGAACATCACTGTCACAGGAAGGGTGGGCTCAAGAACATCACTGTCTCAGGAGGGGTGGGCTCAAGAACATCACTGTGATAGGAAGGGTGGGCTCAAGAACATCACTGTCTCAGGAGTGGTTGGCTCAAGAACATCACTGTCACAGGAAGGGTGGGCTCAAGAACATCACTGTCTCAGGAGGGGTGGGCTCAAGAACATCACTGTCTCAGGAGGGGTGGGCTCAAGACCATCACTGTCACAGGAAGGGTGGGCTCAAGAACATCACTGTCACAGGAGGGGTGGGCTCAAGAACATCACTGTCTCAGGAGGGGTGGGCTCAAGAACATCACTGTGACAAGAAGGGTGGTCTCAAGTACATCACTGTCACAGGAAGTGTGGGCTCAAGAACATCACTGTCACAGGCGGGTTGGGCTCAAGAACATCACTGTCTCAGGAAATGTGGACTAAAGAGCATCACTGTCTCAGGAAGGGTGGGCTCAAAAACATCACTGTCACAAGAAGGGTGGTCTCAAGAACATCACTGTCACAGGAAGGGTGGGCTCAAGAACATCACTGTCACAGGAAGGGTGGGCTCAAGAACATCACTGTCACAGGAAGGGTGGGCTCACGAACATCACTGTCACAGGAGGGGTGGGCTCAAGAACATCACTGTCTCAGGAAGGGTGGGCTCAAGAACATCACTGTCTCAGGAAGGGTGGGCTCAAGAACATCACTGTCACAGGAAAGGTGGGCTCAAGAACATCACTGTCTCAGGAAGGTGGGCTCAAGAACATCACTGTCACAGGAGGGGTGGGCTCAAGAACATCACTGTCTCAGGAAGGGTGGGCTGAAGAACATCACTGTCTCAGGAAGGGTGGGCTCAAAAACATCACTGTCACAAGAAGGGTGGTCTCAAGAACATCACTGTCACAGGAAGGGTGGGCTCAAGAACATCACTGTCACAGGAAGGGTGGGCTCAAGAACATCACTGTCACAGGAAGGGTGGGCTCACGAACATCACTGTCACAGGAGGGGTGGGCTCAAGAACATCACGGTCACAGGAAGGGTGGGCCCAAGAACATCACTGTCACAGGAAGGGTGGGCTCAAGAACATCACTGTCTCAGAAGGGGTGGGCTCAAGAACATCACTGTCACAGGAAGGGTGGGCTCAAAAATATCACTGTCTCAGGAGGGTTGGGCTCAAGAACATCACTGTGACAGGAAGGGTGGGCTCAAGAACATCACTGTCACAGGAAGGGTGGGCTCAAGAACATCACAGTCTCAGGAAGGGTGGGCTCAAAAATATCACTGTCTCAGGAGGGGTGGGCTTAAGAACATCACTGTATCAGGAGGGGTGGGCTCAAGAACATCACTGTCTCAGGAATGGTGGGCTCAAGAACATCACAGTAACAGTAAGGGTGGACACAAGAACATCACTGTCTCAGGAAGGGTGGGCTCAAAAATATCACTGTCTCAGGAGGGGTGGGCTCAAGAACATCACTGTCTCAGGAGGGGTGGGCTCAAGAACATCACTGTGACAGGAAGGGTGGGCTTAAGAACATCACTGTCTCAGGAGGGATGGGCTCAAGAACATCACTGTGACAGGAAGGGTGGGCTCAAGAACATCACTGTCTCAGGAGTGGTTTGCTCAAGAACATTACTGTCACTGGAAGGGTGGGCTCAAAAAAATCACTGTCTCAGGAGGGGTGGGCTCAAGAACATCACTGTCTCAGGAGGGGTGGGCTCAAGAACATCACTGTGACAGGAAGGGTGGGCTCAAGAACATCACTGTCTCAGGAGGGGTGGGCTCAAGAACATCACTGTCTCAGGAGGGGTGGGCTCAAGACCATCACTGTCAGAGGAAGGGTGGGCTCAAGAACATCACTGTCAC
The DNA here is from genome assembly GCF_045791955.1 of Oncorhynchus clarkii lewisi. NCBI lineage: Eukaryota > Metazoa > Chordata > Actinopteri > Salmoniformes > Salmonidae > Oncorhynchus > Oncorhynchus clarkii. The sequence continues at coordinate 36,666,480 of NC_092166.1, read as the reverse complement.
TGGAGGGGAGGGCTCAAGAACATCACTGTCTCAGGAGGGGTGGGCTCAAGAACATCACTGTCTCAGGAAGGGTGGGCTGAAGAACATCACTGTCTCAGGAAGGGTGGGCTCAAAAACATCACTGTCACAAGAAGGGTGGTCTCAAGAACATCACTGTCACAGGAAGGGTGGGCTCAAGAACATCACTGTCACAGGAAGGGTGGGCTCAAGAACATCACTGTCTCAGGAAGGGTGGGCTCAAAAATATCACTGTCTCAGGAGGGGTGGGCTCAAGAACATCACTGTCTCAGGAGGGGTGGGCTCAAGAACATCACTGTGACAGGAAGGGTGGGCTTAAGAACATCACTGTCTCAGGAGGGATGGGCTCAAGAACATCACTGTGACAGGAAGGGTGGGCTCAAGAACATCACTGTCTCAGGAGTGGTTTGCTCAAGAACATTACTGTCACTGGAAGGGTGGGCTCAAAAAAATCACTGTCTCAGGAGGGGTGGGCTCAAGAACATCACTGTCTCAGGAGGGGTGGGCTCAAGAACATCACTGTGACAGGAAGGGTGGGCTCAAGAACATCACTGTCTCAGGAGGGGTGGGCTCAAGAACATCACTGTCTCAGGAGGGGTGGGCTCAAGACCATCACTGTCAGAGGAAGGGTGGGCTCAAGAACATCACTGTCACTGGAGGGGAGGGCTCAAGAACATCACTGTCTCAGGAGGGGTGGGCTCAAGAACATCACTGTCTCAGGAAGGGTGGGCTGAAGAACATCACTGTCTCAGGAAGGGTGGGCTCAAAAACATCACTGTCACAAGAAGGGTGGTCTCAAGAACATCACTGTCACAGGAAGGGTGGGCTCAAGAACATCACTGTCACAGGAAGGGTGGGCTCAAGAACATCACTGTCACAGGAAGGGTGGGCTCACGAACATCACTGTCACAGGAGGGGTGGGCTCAAGAACATCACGGTCACAGGAAGGGTGGGCCCAAGAACATCACTGTCACAGGAAGGGTGGGCTCAAGAACATCACTGTCACAAGCGGGGTGGGCTCAAGAACATCACTGTCTCAGGAAATGTGGACTAAAGAGCATCACTGTCTCAGGAAGGGTGGGCTCAAAAACATCACTGTCACAAGAAGGGTGGTCTCAAGAACATCACTGTCACAGGAAGGGTGGGCTCAAGAACATCACTGTCACAGGAAGGGTGGGCTCAAGAACATCACTGTCACAGGAAGGGTGGGCTCACGAACATCACTGTCACAGGAGGGGTGGGCTCAAGAACATCACTGTCTCAGGAAGGGTGGGCTCAAGAACATCACTGTCTCAGGAAGGGTGGGCTCAAGAACATCACTGTCACAGGAAAGGTGGGCTCAAGAACATCACTGTCGCAGGAAGGTGGGCTCAAGAACATCACTGTCACAGGAGGGGTGGGCTCAAGAACATCACTGTCTCAGGAAGGGTGGGCTGAAGAACATCACTGTCTCAGGAAGGGTGGGCTCAAAAACATCACTGTCACAAGAAGGGTGGTCTCAAGAACATCACTGTCACAGGAAGGGTGGGCTCAAGAACATCACTGTCACAGGAAGGGTGGGCTCACGAACATCACTGTCACAGGAGGGGTGGGCTCAAGAACATCACGGTCACAGGAATGGTGGGCCCAAGAACATCACTGTCACAGGAAGGGTGGGCTCAAGAAATCACTGTCTCAGAAGGGGTGGGCTCAAGAACATCACTGTCTCAGGAGGGGTGGGCTCAAGAACATCACTGTGACAGGAAGGGTGGGCTCAAGAACATCACTGTCTCAGGAGGGGTGGGCTCAAGAACATCACTGTCTCAGGAGGGGTGGGCTCAAGACCATCACTGTCACAGGAAGGGTGGGCTCAAGAACATCACTGTCACTGGAGGGGAGGGCTCAAGAACATCACTGTCTCAGGAGGGGTGGGCTCAAGAACATCACTGTGACAAGAAGGGTGGTCTCAAGTACATCACTGTCACAGGAAGTGTGGGCTCAAGAACATCACTGTCACAAGCGGGGTGGGCTCAAGAACATCACTGTCTCAGGAAATGTGGACTAAAGAGCATCACTGTCTCAGGAAGGGTGGGCTCAAAAACATCACTGTCACAAGAAGGGTGGTCTCAAGAACATCACTGTCACAGGAAGGGTGGGCTCAAGAACATCACTGTCACAGGAAGGGTGGGCTCAAGAACATCACTGTCACAGGAAGGGTGGGCTCACGAACATCACTGTCACAGGAGGGGTGGGCTCAAGAACATCACTGTCTCAGGAAGGGTGGGCTCAAGAACATCACTGTCTCAGGAAGGGTGGGCTCAAGAACATCACTGTCACAGGAAAGGTGGGCTCAAGAACATCACTGTCTCAGGAAGGTGGGCTCAAGAACATCACTGTCACAGGAGGGGTGGGCTCAAGAACATCACTGTCTCAGGAAGGGTGGGCTGAAGAACATCACTGTCTCAGGAGGGGTGGGCTCAAGAACATCACTGTGACAGGAAGGGTGGGCTCAAGAACATCACTGTCTCAGGAGGGGTGGGCTCAAGAACATCACTGTCTCAGGAGGGGTGGGCTCAAGACCATCACTGTCACAGGAAGGGTGGGCTCAAGAACATCACTGTCACTGGAGGGGAGGGCTCAAGAACATCACTGTCTCAGGAGGGGTGGGCTCAAGAACATCACTGTGACAAGAAGGGTGGTCTCAAGTACATCACTGTCACAGGAAGTGTGGGCTCAAGAACATCACTGTCACAAGCGGGGTGGGCTCAAGAACATCACTGTCTCAGGAAATGTGGACTAAAGAGCATCACTGTCTCAGGAAGGGTGGGCTCAAAAACATCACTGTCACAAGAAGGGTGGTCTCAAGAACATCACTGTCACAGGAAGGGTGGGCTCAAGAACATCACTGTCACAGGAAGGGTGGGCTCAAGAACATCACTGTCACAGGAAGGGTGGGCTCACGAACATCACTGTCACAGGAGGGGTGGGCTCAAGAACATCACTGTCTCAGGAAGGGTGGGCTCAAGAACATCACTGTCTCAGGAAGGGTGGGCTCAAGAACATCACTGTCACAGGAAAGGTGGGCTCAAGAACATCACTGTCTCAGGAAGGTGGGCTCAAGAACATCACTGTCACAGGAGGGGTGGGCTCAAGAACATCACTGTCTCAGGAAGGGTGGGCTGAAGAACATCACTGTCTCAGGAAGGGTGGGCTCAAAAACATCACTGTCACAAGAAGGGTGGTCTCAAGAACATCACTGTCACAGGAAGGGTGGGCTCAAGAACATCACTGTCACAGGAAGGGTGGGCTCAAGAACATCACTGTCACAGGAAGGGTGGGCTCACGAACATCACTGTCACAGGAGGGGTGGGCTCAAGAACATCACGGTCACAGGAATAGTGGGCCCAAGAACATCACTGTCACAGGAAGGGTGGGCTCAAGAAATCACTGTCTCAGAAGGGGTGGGCTCAAGAACATCACTGTCACAGGAAGGGTGGGCTCAAAAATATCACTGTCTCAGGAGGGGTGGGCTCAATAACATCACTGTGACAGGAAGGGTGGGCTCAAGAACATCACTGTCACAGGAAGGGTGGGCTCAAGAACATCACAGTCTCAGGAAGGGTGGGCTCAAAAATATCACTGTCTCAGGAGGGGTGGGCTTAAGAACATCACTGTATCAGGAGGGGTGGGCTCAAGAACATCACTGTCTCAGAAATGGTGGGCTCAAGAACATCACAGTCACAGTAAGGGTGGTGCACAAGAACATTACTGTCTCAGGAAGGGTGGGCTCAAAAATATCACTGTCTCAGGAGGGGTGGGCTCAAGAACATCACTGTCTCAGGAGGGGTGGGCTCAAGAACATCACTGTGACAGGAAGGGTGGGCTCAAGAACATCACTGTCTCAGGAGGGGTGGGCTCAAGAACATCACTGTCTCAGGAGGGGTGGGCTCAAGAACATCACTGTGACAGGAAGGGTGGGCTCAAGAACATCACTGTCTCATTAGCGGTGGGCTCAAGAACATCACTGTCTCAGGAGGGGTGGGCTCAAGAACATCACTGTCTCTAAGGGGTGGGCTCAAGAGCATCACTGTCTCAGGAGGTTGGGCTCAAGAACATCACTGTCTCAGGAAGGGTGGGCTCAAGAAAATCACTGTCACAAGAGGGGTGGGCTCAAAAACATCACTGTCTCAGGAAGGGTGGGCTCAAGAACATCACTGTCACAAGAAGGGTGGTCTCAAGAACATCACCTACACAGGAAGGGTGGGCTCAAGAACATCACTGTCACAGGAGCGGTGGGCTCAAGGACATCACTGTCTCAGGAAGGGTGTGCTAAAGAACATCACTGTCTCAGGAAGGGTGGGCTCAAGAGAATCACTGTCACAGGAAGGGTGGGCTCAAGAACATCACTGTCCCAGGAAGGTGGGCTCAAGAACATCACTGTCACAGGAGGGGTGGGCTCAAGAACATCACTGTCTCAGGAGGGGTGGGCTGAAGAACATCACTGTCTCAGGAAGGGTGGGCTCAAAAACATCACTGTCACAAGAAGGGTGGTCTCAAGAACATCACTGTCACAGGAAGGGTGGGCTCAAGAACATCACTGTCACAGGAAGGGTGGGCTCAAGAACATCACTGTCACAGGAAGGGTGGGCTCACGAACATCACTGTCACAGGAGGGGTGGGCTCAAGAACATCACGGTCACAGGAAGGGTGGGCCCAAGAACATCACTGTCACATGAAGGGTGGGCTCAAGAACATCACTGTCTCAGAAGGGGTGGGCTCAAGAACATCACTGTCACAGGAAGGGTGGGCTCAAAAATATCACTGTCTCAGGAGGGGTGGGCTCAAGAACATCACTGTGACAGGAGGGGTGGGCTCAAGAACATCACTGTCACAGGAAGGGTGGGCTCAAGAACATCACAGTCTCAGGAAGGGTGGGCTCAAAAATATCACTGTCTCAGGAGGGGTGGGCTTATGAACATCACTGTCTCAGGAGGGGTGAGCTCAAGAACATCACTGTGACAGGAAGGGTGGGCTCAAGAACATCACTGTCTCAGGAGGGTTGGGCTCAAGAACATCACTGTCACAGGAGGGGTGGGCTCAAGAACATCACGGTCACAGGAAGGGTGGGCCCAAGAACATCACTGTCACAGGAAGGGTGGGCTCAAGAACATCACTGTCTCAGAAGGGGTGGGCTCAAGAACATCACTGTCACAGGAAGGGTGGGCTTAAGAACATCACTGTCTCAGGAGGGGTGGGCTCAAGAACATCACTGTGACAGGAAGGGTGGGCTCAAGAACATCACTGTCTCAGGAGTGGTTGGCTCAAGAACATCACTGTCACAGGAAGGGTGGGCTCAAAAAAATCACTGTCTCAGGAGGGGTGGGCTCAAGAACATCACTGTCTCAGGAGGGGTGGGCTCAAGAACATCACTGTGACAGGAAGGGTGGGCTCAAGAACATCACTGTCTCAGGAGGGGTGGGCTCAAGAACATCACTGTCACAGGAGGGGTGGGCTCAAGAACATCACTGTCTCAGTAGGGGTGGGCTCAAGAACATCACTGTGACAAGAAGGGTGGTCTCAAGTACATCACTGTCACAGGAAGTGTGGGCTCAAGAACATCACTGTCACAGGCGGGGTTGGCTCAAGAACATCACTGTCTCAGGAAATGTGGACTAAAGAGCATCACTGTCTCAGGAAGGGTGGGCTCAAAAACATCACTGTCACAAGAAGGGTGGTCTCAAGAACATCACTGTCACAGGAAGGGTGGGCTCAAGAACATCACTGTCACAGGAAGGGTGGGCTCAAGAACATCACTGTCACAGGAAGGGTGGGCTCACGAGCATCACTGTCACAGGAGGGGTGGGCTCAAGAACATCACGGTCACAGGAAGGGTGGGCCCAAGAACATCACTGTCACAGGAAGGGTGGGCTCAAGAACATCACTGTCTCAGAAGGGGTGGGCTCAAGAACATCACTGTCACAGGAAGGGTGGGCTCAAAAATATCACTGTCTCAGGAGGGGTGGGCTCAAGAACATCACTGTGACAGGAAGGGTGAGCTCAAGAACATCACTGTCACAGGAAGGGTGGGCTCAAGAACATCACAGTCTCAGGAAGGGTGGGCTCAAAAATATCATTGTCTCAGGAGGGGTGGGCTTAAGAACATCACTGTATCAGGAGGGGTGGGCTCAAGAATATCACTGTCTCAGGAATGGTGGGCTCAAGAACATCAAAGTCACAGTAAGGGTGGGCACAAGAACATCACTGTCTCAGGAAGGGTGGGCTCATAAATATCACTGTCTCAGGAGGGGTGGGCTCAAGAACATCACTGTCTCAGGAGGGGTGGGCTCAAGAACATCACTGTGACAGGAAGGGTGGGCTCAAGAACATCACTGTCTCAGGAGGGGTGGGCTCAAGAACATCACTGTCTCAGGAGGGGTGGGCTCAAGAACATCACTGTCTCAGAAGGGGTGGGCTCAAGAACATCACTGTCACAGGAAGGGTGGGCTCAAAAATATCACTGTCTCAGGAGGGGTGTGCTCAAGAACATCACTGTGACAGGAAGGGTGGGCTCAAGAACATCACTGTCACAGGAAGGGTGGGCTCAAGAACATCACAGTCTCAGGAAGGGTGGGCTCAAAAATATCACTGTCTCAGGAGGGGTGGGCTTAAGAACATCACTGTATCAGGAGGGGTGGGCTCAAGAACATCACTGTCTCAGGAATGGTGGGCTCAAGAACATCACAGTCACAGTAAGGGTGGGCACAAGAACATCACTGTCTCAGGAAGGGTGGGCTCAAAAATATCACTGTCTCAGGAGGGGTGGGTTCAAGAACATCACTGTCTCAGGAGGGGTGGGCTCAAGAACATCACTGTGACAGGAAGGGTGGGCTCAAGAACATCACTGTCTCAGGAGGGGTGGGCTCAAGAACATCACTGTCTCAGGAGGGGTGGGCTCAAGAACATCACTGTCTTAGGAGGGGTGGGCTCAAGAACATCACTGTCTCAGGAGGGGTGGGCTCAAGAACATCACTGTCTCTGAGGGGTGGGCTCAAGAGCATCACTGTCTCAGGAGGTTGGGCTCAAGAACATCACTGTCTCAGGAAGGGTGGGCTCAAGAAAATCACTGTCACAGGAGGGGTGGGCTCAAAAACATCACTGTCCCAGGAAGGGTGGGCTCAAGAACATCACTGTCACAGGAGGGGCGGGCTCAAGAACATCACTGTCTCAGTAAGGGTGGGCTCAAGAACATCACTGTCACAGGAAGGGTTGGCTCAAGAACACCACTGTCTCAGGAGGGGTGGGCTCAATAACATCACTGTCACAGGAAGGGTGTGCTCAAGAACATCACTGTCACAGGAGGGGCGGGCTCAAGAACATCACTGTCTCAGGAAGGGTGGGCTCAAGAACATCACTGTCACAAGAAGGGTAGTCTCAAGAACATCACCTATACAGCAAGGGTGGGCTCAAGAACATCCCTGTCACAGGAGCGGTGGGCCCAAGAACATCACTGTCTCAGGAAGGTTGGGCTCAAGACAATCACTGTCACAGGAAGGGTGGGCTCAAGAACATCACTGTCTCAGGAAGGTGGGCTCAAAAATATCACTGTCTCAGGGGGGGTGTGCTCAAGAACATCACTGTGACAGGAAGGGTGGGCTCAAGAACATCACTGTCACAGGAAGGGTGGGCTCAAGAACATCACAGTCTCAGGAAGGGTGGGCTCAAAAATATCACTGTCTCAGGAGGGGTGGGCTTAAGAACATCACTGTATCAGGAGGGGTGGGCTCAAGAACATCACTGTCTCAGGAATGGTGGGCTCAAGAACATCACAGTCACAGTAAGGGTGGGCACAAGAACATCACTGTCTCAGGAAGGGTGGGCTCAAAAATATCACTGTCTCAGGAGGGGTGGGTTCAAGAACATCACTGTCTCAGGAGGGGTGGGCTCAAGAACATCACTGTGACAGGAAGGGTGGGCTCAAGAACATCACTGTCTCAGGAGGGGTGGGCTCAAGAACATCACTGTCTCAGGAGGGGTGGGCTCAAGAACATCACTGTGACAGGAAGGGTGGGCTCAAGAACATCACTGTCTTAGGAGGGGTGGGCTCAAGAACATCACTGTCTCAGGAGGGGTGGGCTCAAGAACATCACTGTCTCTGAGGGGTGGGCTCAAGAGCATCACTGTCTCAGGAGGTTGGGCTCAAGAACATCACTGTCTCAGGAAGGGTGGGCTCAAGAAAATCACTGTCACAGGAGGGGTGGGCTCAAAAACATCACTGTCCGAGGAAGGGTGGGCTCAAGAACATCACTGTCACAGGAGGGGCGGGCTCAAGAACATCACTGTCTCAGTAAGGGTGGGCTCAAGAACATCACTGTCACAGGAAGGGTGTGCTCAAGAACATCACTGTCACAGGAGGGGCGGGCTCAAGAACATCACTGTCTCAGGAAGGGTGGGCTCAAGAACATCACTGTCACAAGAAGGGTAGTCTCAAGAACATCACCTACACAGGAAGGGTGGGCTCAAGAACATCCCTGTCACAGGAGCGGTGGGCCCAAGAACATCACTGTCTCAGGAAGGTTGGGCTCAAGACAATCACTGTCACAGGAAGGGTGGGCTCAAGAACATCACTGTCTCAGGAAGGTGGGCTCAAAAATATCACTGTCTCAGGGGGGGTGTGCTCAAGAACATCACTGTGACAGGAAGGGTGGGCTCAAGAACATCACTGTCACAGGAAGGGTGGGCTCAAGAACATCACAGTCTCAGGAAGGGTGGGCTCAAAAATATCACTGTCTCAGGAGGGGTGGGCTTAAGAACATCACTGTATCAGGAGGGGTGGGCTCAAGAGAATCACTGTCTCAGAAGGGGTGGGCTCAAGAGCATCACTGTCACAGGAGCGGTGGGCTCAAGAACATCACTGTCTCAGGAAGGTTGGGCTCAAGAGAATCACTGTCTCAGAAGGGGTGGGCTCAAGAACATCACTGTCACAGGAAGGGTGGGCTCAAAAATATCACTGTCTCAGGAGGGGTGTGCTCAAGAAAATCACTGTGACAGGAAGGGTGTGCTCAAGAACATCACTGTCACAGGAAGGGTGGGCTCAAGAACATCACAGTCTCAGGAAGGGTGGGCTCAAAAATATCACTGTCTCAGGAGGGGTGGGCTTAAGAACATCACTGTATCAGGAGGGGTGGGCTCAAGAACATCACTGTCTCAGGAATGGTGGGCTCAAGAACATCACAGTCACAGTAAGGGTGGGCACAAGAACATCACTGTCTCAGGAAGGGTGGGCTCAAAAATATCACTGCCTCAGGAGGGGTGGGTTCAAGAACATCACTGTCTCAGGAGGGGTGGGCTCAAGAACATCACTGTGACAGGAAGGGTGGGCTCAAGAACATCACTGTCTCAGGAGGGGTGGGCTCAAGAACATCACTGTCTCAGGAGGGGTGGGCTCAAGAACATCACTGTGACAGGAAGGGTGGGCTCAAGAACATCACTGTCACAGGAAGTGTGGGCTCAAGAACATCACTGTCATAGGAAGGGTGGGTTCAAGAACATCACTGTCTCTGAGGGGTGGGCTCAAGAGCATCACTGTCTCAGGAGGTTGGGCTCAAGAACATCACTGTCTCAGGAAGGGTGGGCTCAAGAAAATCACTGTCACAGGAGGGGTGGGCTCAAAAACATCACTGTCCCAGGAAGGGTGGGCTCAAGAACATCACTGTCACAGGAGGGGCGGGCTCAAGAACATCACTGTCTCAGTAAGGGTGGGCTCAAGAACATCACTGTCACAGGAAGGGTTGGCTCAAGAACACCACTGTCTCAGGAGGGGTGGGCTCAATAACATCACTGTCACAGGAAGGGTGTGCTCAAGAACATCACTGTCACAGGAGGGGCGGGCTCAAGAACATCACTGTCTCAGTAAGGGTGGGCTCAAGAACATCACTGTCACAAGAAGGGTAGTCTCAAGAACATCACCTACACGGGAAGGGTGGGCTCAAGAACATCCCTGTCACAGGAGCGGTGGGCTCAAGAACATCACTGTCTCAGGAAGGTTGGGCTCAAGAGAATCACTGTCACAGGAAGGGTGGGCTCAAGAACATCACTGTCTCAGGAAGGTGGGCTCAAGAACATCACTTTCACAGGAGGGGTGGGCTCAAGAACATCACTGTCTCAGGGAGGGTGGGCTGAAGAACATCACTGTCTCAGGAAGGGTGGGCTCAAAAACATCACTGTCACAAGAAGGGTGGTCTCAAGAACATCACTGTCACAGGAAGGGTGGGCTCAAGAACATCACTGTCACAGGAAGGGTGGGCTCAAGAACATCACTGTCACAGGAAGGGTGGGCTCACGAACATCACTGTCACAGGAGGGGTGGGCTCAAGAACATCACGGTCACAGGAAGGGTGGGCCCAAGAACATCACTGTCACAGGAAAGGTGGGCTCAAGAACATCACTGTCTCAGAAGGGGTGGGCTCAAGAACATCACTGTCACAGGAAGGGTGGGCTCAAAAATATCACTGTCTCAGGAGGGGTGGGCTCAAGAACATCACTGTCACAGGAAGGGTGGGCTCAAGAACATCACTGTCACAGGAAGGGTGGGCTCAAGAACATCACAGTCTCAGGAAGGGTGGGCTCAAAAATATCACTGTCTCAGGAGGGGTGGGCTTAAGAACATCACTGTCTCCGGAGGGTTGGCTCAAGAACATCACTGTGACAGGAAGGGTGGGCTCAAGAACATCACTGTCTCAGGAGGGGTGGGCTCAAGAACATCACTGTCACAGGAAGGGTGGGCTCAAAAAAATCACTGTCTCAGGAGTGGTGGGCTCAAGAACATCAATGTCTCAGGAGGGGTGGGCTCAAGAACATCACTGTGACAGGAAGGGTGGGCTCAAGAACATCACTGTCTCAGGAGGGGTGGGCTCAAGAAAATCACTGTCTCAGGAGGGGTGGGCTCAAGACCATCACTGTCACAGGAAGGGTGGGCTCAAGAACATCACTGTCACAGGAGGGGTGGGCTCAAGAACATCACTGTCTCAGGAGGGGTGGGCTCAAGAACATCACTGTGACAAGAAGGGTGGTCTCAAGTACATCACTGTCACAGGAAGTGTGGGCTCAAGAACATCACTGTCTCAGGAAGGGTGGGCTCAAGAACATCACTGTCACAGGATGGGTGTGTTTAAGAACATCAATGTCTCAGGAAAGGTGGGCTCAAGAACATCACTGTCTCAGGAGGGGTGGGCTCAAGAACATCACTGTCTCAGGAGTGGTGGGCACAAGAACATCACTGTGACAGGAAGGGTTGGCTCAAGAACATCACTGTCACAGGAAGGGTGGGCTCAAGAACATCACAGTCTCAGGAAGGGTGGGCTCAAAAATATCACTGTCTCAGGAGGGGTGGGCTCAAGAACATCATTTTCTCAGGAGGGGTGGGCTCAAGAACATCACTGTCACAGGAAGGGTGGGCTCAAGAACATCACTGTCACAGGAGGGGTGGGCTCAAGAACATCACTGTCTCAGGAAAGGTGGGCTCAAGAACATCACTGTCTCAGGAAGGGTGGGCTCAAGAACATCACTGTCACAAGAAGGGTGGTCTCAAGAACATCACTGTCACAGGAAGGGTGGGCTCAAGAACATCACTGTCACAGGAAGGGTGGGCTCAAGAACATCACGGTCACAGGAAGGGTGGGCCCAAGAACATCACTGTCACATGAAGGGTGGGCTCAAGAACATCACTGTCTCAGAAGGGGTGGCCTCAAGAACATCACTGTCACAGGAAGGGTGGGCTCAAAAATATCACTGTCTCAGGAGGGGTGGGCTCAAGAACATCACTGTCTCAGGAGGGGTGGGCACAAGAACATCACTGTGACAGGAAGGGTGGGCTCAAGAACATCACTGTCACAGGAAGGGTGGGCTCAAGAACATCACAGTCTCAGGAAGGGTGGGCTCAAAAATATCACTGTCTCAGGATGGGTGTGCTCAAGAACATCACTGTCTCAGGAAGGGTGGGCTCAAGAACATCACTGTGACAGGAAGGGTGGGCTCAAGAACATCACTGTCTCAGGAGGGGTGGACTCAAGAACATCACTGTCACAGGAAGGGTGGGCTCAAGAACATCACTGTCACAGGAGGGGTGGGCTCAAGAACATCACTGTCTCAGGAGGGGTGGGCTCAAGAACATCACTGTGACAAGAAGGGTGGTCTCAAGTACATCCCTGTCACAGGAAGGGTGGGCTCAAGAACATCACTGTCACAGGAGGGGTGGGCTCGAGAACATCACTGTCTCAGGAAAGGTGGACTAAAGAACATCACTGTCTCAGGAAGGGTTGGCTCAAGAACATCACTGTCACAGGATGGGTGTGCTCAAGAACATCAATGTCTCAGGAAAGGTGGGCTCAAGAACATCACCATCACAGGAGGGATGGGCTGAAGAACATCACTGTCACAGGAAGTGTGGGTTAAAGAACACAACTGCCACAGGAAGGGTTGGCTCAAGAACACCACTGTCTCAGGAGGGGTGGGCTCAAGGACATCACTGTCACAGGAAGGGTGTGCTCAAGAACATCACTGTCTCAGGAATGGTGGGCTCAATAACATCACTGTCTCAGGAAGGGTGGGCTCAAGAACATCACTGTCACAGGAAGGGTGGGCTCAAGAACATCACTTTCACAGGATGGGTGGGCTCAAGAACATCAATGTCTCAGGAAAGGTGGGCTCAAGAACATCACCATCACAGGAGGGGTGGGCTCGAGAACATCACTGTCACAGGATGGGTGGGCTAAAGTACACAACTGTCACAGTAAGGGTTGGCTCAAGAACATCACTGTCACAGGAAGGGTGGGCTAAAGGACATCACTGTCTCAGGAAGGGTGGGCTCAAGAACATCACTGTCACAGGAAGGGTGGGCTCAAGAACATCACTGTGTCAGGAAGAGTGGACTCAAGAACATCATTGTCTCAGGAGGGGTGGGCTCAAGAACATCACTGTCTCAGGAAGGGTGGGCTAAAGGACATCACTGTCTCAGGAAGGGTGGGCTCAAGAACATCACTGTCACAGGAAGGGTGGGCTCAAGAACATCACTGTGTCAGGAAGAGTGGACTCAAGAACATCATTGTCTCATGAGGGGTGGGCTCAAGATCATCACTGTCACAGGAGGGGTGGGCTAAAGAACATCACTGTCTCAGGAAGGGTGGGCTCAAGAACATCACTGTCAGAGTAAGGGTGGGCTCAAGAACATCACTGTCACAGGAGGGGTGGGCTAAAGAACATCACTGTCTCAGTAAGGGTGGGCTCAAGAACATCACTGTCACAGGAAGTGTGGGCTCAAGAACATCACTGTCATAGGAAGGGTGGGTTCAAGAACATCACTGTCTCATGAAGGGTGGGCTCAAGAACATCACTGTCTAAGGAGTGATGGGCTCAAGAACATCACAGTCTCAGGAGGGGTGGGCTCAAGAACATCACTGTCTCAGGAGGGGTGGGCTCAAAAACATCACTGTCCCAGGAAGGGTGGGCTCAAGAACATCACTGTCACAGGAGGGGCGGGCTCAAGAACATCACTGTCTCAGTAAGGGTGGGCTCAAGAACATCACTGTCACAGGAAGGGTTGGCTCAAGAACACCACTGTCTCAGGAGGGGTGGGCTCAATAACATCACTGTCACAGGAAGGGTGTGCTCAAGAACATCACTGTCACAGGAGGGGCGGGCTCAAGAACATCACTGTCTCAGTAAGGGTGGGCTCAAGAACATCACTGTCACAAGAAGGGTAGTCTCAAGAACATCACCTACACGGGAAGGGTGGGCTCAAGAACATCCCTGTCACAGGAGCGGTGGGCTCAAGAACATCACTGTCTCAGGAAGGTTGGGCTCAAGAGAATCACTGTCACAGGAAGGGTGGGCTCAAGAACATCACTGTCTCAGGAAGGTGGGCTCAAGAACATCACTTTCACAGGAGGGGTGGGCTCAAGAACATCACTGTCTCAGGGAGGGTGGGCTGAAGAACATCACTGTCTCAGGAAGGGTGGGCTCAAAAACATCACTGTCACAAGAAGGGTGGTCTCAAGAACATCACTGTCACAGGAAGGGTGGGCTCAAGAACATCACTGTCACAGGAAGGGTGGGCTCAAGAACATCACTGTCACAGGAAGGGTGGGCTCACGAACATCACTGTCACAGGAGGGGTGGGCTCAAGAACATCACGGTCACAGGAAGGGTGGGCCCAAGAACATCACTGTCACAGGAAAGGTGGGCTCAAGAACATCACTGTCTCAGAAGGGGTGGGCTCAAGAACATCACTGTCACAGGAAGGGTGGGCTCAAAAATATCACTGTCTCAGGAGGGGTGGGCTCAAGAACATCACTGTCACAGGAAGGGTGGGCTCAAGAACATCACTGTCACAGGAAGGGTGGGCTCAAGAACATCACAGTCTCAGGAAGGGTGGGCTCAAAAATATCACTGTCTCAGGAGGGGTGGGCTTAAGAACATCACTGTCTCCGGAGGGTTGGCTCAAGAACATCACTGTGACAGGAAGGGTGGGCTCAAGAACATCACTGTCTCAGGAGGGGTGGGCTCAAGAACATCACTGTCACAGGAAGGGTGGGCTCAAAAAAATCACTGTCTCAGGAGTGGTGGGCTCAAGAACATCAATGTCTCAGGAGGGGTGGGCTCAAGAACATCACTGTGACAGGAAGGGTGGGCTCAAGAACATCACTGTCTCAGGAGGGGTGGGCTCAAGAAAATCACTGTCTCAGGAGGGGTGGGCTCAAGACCATCACTGTCACAGGAAGGGTGGGCTCAAGAACATCACTGTCACAGGAGGGGTGGGCTCAAGAACATCACTGTCTCAGGAGGGGTGGGCTCAAGAACATCACTGTGACAAGAAGGGTGGTCTCAAGTACATCACTGTCACAGGAAGTGTGGGCTCAAGAACATCACTGTCTCAGGAAGGGTGGGCTCAAGAACATCACTGTCACAGGATGGGTGTGTTTAAGAACATCAATGTCTCAGGAAAGGTGGGCTCAAGAACATCACTGTCTCAGGAGGGGTGGGCTCAAGAACATCACTGTCTCAGGAGTGGTGGGCACAAGAACATCACTGTGACAGGAAGGGTTGGCTCAAGAACATCACTGTCACAGGAAGGGTGGGCTCAAGAACATCACAGTCTCAGGAAGGGTGGGCTCAAAAATATCACTGTCTCAGGAGGGGTGGGCTCAAGAACATCATTTTCTCAGGAGGGGTGGGCTCAAGAACATCACTGTCACAGGAAGGGTGGGCTCAAGAACATCACTGTCACAGGAGGGGTGGGCTCAAGAACATCACTGTCTCAGGAAAGGTGGGCTCAAGAACATCACTGTCTCAGGAAGGGTGGGCTCAAGAACATCACTGTCACAAGAAGGGTGGTCTCAAGAACATCACTGTCACAGGAAGGGTGGGCTCAAGAACATCACTGTCACAGGAAGGGTGGGCTCAAGAACATCACGGTCACAGGAAGGGTGGGCCCAAGAACATCACTGTCACATGAAGGGTGGGCTCAAGAACATCACTGTCTCAGAAGGGGTGGCCTCAAGAACATCACTGTCACAGGAAGGGTGGGCTCAAAAATATCACTGTCTCAGGAGGGGTGGGCTCAAGAACATCACTGTCTCAGGAGGGGTGGGCACAAGAACATCACTGTGACAGGAAGGGTGGGCTCAAGAACATCACTGTCACAGGAAGGGTGGGCTCAAGAACATCACAGTCTCAGGAAGGGTGGGCTCAAAAATATCACTGTCTCAGGATGGGTGTGCTCAAGAACATCACTGTCTCAGGAAGGGTGGGCTCAAGAACATCACTGTGACAGGAAGGGTGGGCTCAAGAACATCACTGTCTCAGGAGGGGTGGACTCAAGAACATCACTGTCACAGGAAGGGTGGGCTCAAGAACATCACTGTCACAGGAGGGGTGGGCTCAAGAACATCACTGTCTCAGGAGGGGTGGGCTCAAGAACATCACTGTGACAAGAAGGGTGGTCTCAAGTACATCCCTGTCACAGGAAGGGTGGGCTCAAGAACATCACTGTCACAGGAGGGGTGGGCTCGAGAACATCACTGTCTCAGGAAAGGTGGACTAAAGAACATCACTGTCTCAGGAAGGGTTGGCTCAAGAACATCACTGTCACAGGATGGGTGTGCTCAAGAACATCAATGTCTCAGGAAAGGTGGGCTCAAGAACATCACCATCACAGGAGGGATGGGCTGAAGAACATCACTGTCACAGGAAGTGTGGGTTAAAGAACACAACTGCCACAGGAAGGGTTGGCTCAAGAACACCACTGTCTCAGGAGGGGTGGGCTCAAGGACATCACTGTCACAGGAAGGGTGTGCTCAAGAACATCACTGTCTCAGGAATGGTGGGCTCAATAACATCACTGTCTCAGGAAGGGTGGGCTCAAGAACATCACTGTCACAGGAAGGGTGGGCTCAAGAACATCACTTTCACAGGATGGGTGGGCTCAAGAACATCAATGTCTCAGGAAAGGTGGGCTCAAGAACATCACCATCACAGGAGGGGTGGGCTCGAGAACATCACTGTCACAGGATGGGTGGGCTAAAGTACACAACTGTCACAGTAAGGGTTGGCTCAAGAACATCACTGTCACAGGAAGGGTGGGCTAAAGGACATCACTGTCTCAGGAAGGGTGGGCTCAAGAACATCACTGTCACAGGAAGGGTGGGCTCAAGAACATCACTGTGTCAGGAAGAGTGGACTCAAGAACATCATTGTCTCAGGAGGGGTGGGCTCAAGAACATCACTGTCTCAGGAAGGGTGGGCTAAAGGACATCACTGTCTCAGGAAGGGTGGGCTCAAGAACATCACTGTCACAGGAAGGGTGGGCTCAAGAACATCACTGTGTCAGGAAGAGTGGACTCAAGAACATCATTGTCTCATGAGGGGTGGGCTCAAGATCATCACTGTCACAGGAGGGGTGGGCTAAAGAACATCACTGTCTCAGGAAGGTTGGGCTCAAGAACATCACTGTCAGAGTAAGGGTGGGCTCAAGAACATCACTGTCACAGGAGGGGTGGGCTAAAGAACATCACTGTCTCAGTAAGGGTGGGCTCAAGAACATCACTGTCACAGGAAGTGTGGGCTCAAGAACATCACTGTCATAGGAAGGGTGGGTTCAAGAACATCACTGTCTCATGAAGGGTGGGCTCAAGAACATCACTGTCTAAGGAGTGATGGGCTCAAGAACATCACAGTCTCAGGAGGGGTGGGCTCAAGAACATCACTGTCTCAGGAGGTTGGGCTCAAGAACACCACTGTCACAGGAAGGGTTGGCTCAAGAACATCACTGTCTCAGGACGTGTGGGCTCAAGAACATCACTGTCTCAGGAGGGGTGGGCTCAAGAACATCACTGTCCCAGGAAGGGTGGGCTCAAGAACATCACTGTGACAAGAAGGGTGGTCTCAAGAACATCACTGTCACAGGAAGGGTGGGCTCAAGAACATCACCGTCACAGGAGGGGTGGGCTCGAGAACATCACTGTCTCAGGAAAGGTGGCCTAAAGAACATCACTGTCTCAGGAAGGGTTGGCTCAAGAACATCACTGTCACAGGATGGGTGTGCTCAAGAACATCAATGTCTCAGGAAAGGTGGGCTCAAGAACATCACCATCACAGGAGGGATGGGCTGAAGAACATCACTGTCACAGGAAGGGTGGGTTAAAGAACACAACTGCCACAGGAAGGGTTGGCTCAAGAACACCACTGTCTCAGGAGGGGTGGGCTCAAGGACATCACTGTCACAGGAAGGGTGTGCTCAAGAACATCACTGTCTCAGGAAGGGTGGGCTCAATAACATCACTGTCTCAGGAAGGGTGGGCTCAAGAACATCACTGTCACAGGAAGGGTGGGCTCAAGAACATCACTGTCTCAGGAAGGGTGGGCTCAAGAACATCACTGTCTCAGGAGGGGTGGGCACAAGAACATCACTGTGACAGGAAGGGTGGGCTCAAGAACATCACTGTCACAGGAAGGGTGGGCTCAAGAACATCACAGTCTCAGGAAGGGTGGGCTCAAAAATATCACTGTCTCAGGATGGGTGTGCTCAAGAACATCACTGTCTCAGGAAGGGTGGGCTCAAGAACATCACTGTGACAGGAAGGGTGGGCTCAAGAACATCACTGTCTCAGGAGGGGTGGACTCAAGAACATCACTGTCACAGGAAGGGTGGGCTCAAGAACATCACTGTCACAGGAGGGGTGGGCTCAAGAACATCACTGTCTCAGGAGGGGTGGGCTCAAGAACATCACTGTGACAAGAAGGGTGGTCTCAAGTACATCCCTGTCACAGGAAGGGTGGGCTCAAGAACATCACTGTCACAGGAGGGGTGGGCTCGAGAACATCACTGTCTCAGGAAAGGTGGACTAAAGAACATCACTGTCTCAGGAAGGGTTGGCTCAAGAACATCACTGTCACAGGATGGGTGTGCTCAAGAACATCAATGTCTCAGGAAAGGTGGGCTCAAGAACATCACCATCACAGGAGGGATGGGCTGAAGAACATCACTGTCACAGGAAGTGTGGGTTAAAGAACACAACTGCCACAGGAAGGGTTGGCTCAAGAACACCACTGTCTCAGGAGGGGTGGGCTCAAGGACATCACTGTCACAGGAAGGGTGTGCTCAAGAACATCACTGTCTCAGGAATGGTGGGCTCAATAACATCACTGTCTCAGGAAGGGTGGGCTCAAGAACATCACTGTCACAGGAAGGGTGGGCTCAAGAACATCACTTTCACAGGATGGGTGGGCTCAAGAACATCAATGTCTCAGGAAAGGTGGGCTCAAGAACATCACCATCACAGGAGGGGTGGGCTCGAGAACATCACTGTCACAGGATGGGTGGGCTAAAGTACACAACTGTCACAGTAAGGGTTGGCTCAAGAACATCACTGTCACAGGAAGGATGGGCTAAAGGACATCACTGTCTCAGGAAGGGTGGGCTCAAGAACATCACTGTCACAGGAAGGGTGGGCTCAAGAACATCACTGTGTCAGGAAGAGTGGACTCAAGAACATCATTGTCTCAGGAGGGGTGGGCTCAAGAACATCACTGTCTCAGGAAGGGTGGGCTAAAGGACATCACTGTCTCAGGAAGGGTGGGCTCAAGAACATCACTGTCACAGGAAGGGTGGGCTCAAGAACATCACTGTGTCAGGAAGAGTGGACTCAAGAACATCATTGTCTCATGAGGGGTGGGCTCAAGATCATCACTGTCACAGGAGGGGTGGGCTAAAGAACATCACTGTCTCAGGAAGGGTGGGCTCAAGAACATCACTGTCAGAGTAAGGGTGGGCTCAAGAACATCACTGTCACAGGAGGGGTGGGCTAAAGAACATCACTGTCTCAGTAAGGGTGGGCTCAAGAACATCACTGTCACAGGAAGTGTGGGCTCAAGAACATCACTGTCATAGGAAGGGTGGGTTCAAGAACATCACTGTCTCATGAAGGGTGGGCTCAAGAACATCACTGTCTAAGGAGTGATGGGCTCAAGAACATCACAGTCTCAGGAGGGGTGGGCTCAAGAACATCACTGTCTCAGGAGGTTGGGCTCAAGAACACCACTGTCACAGGAAGGGTTGGCTCAAGAACATCACTGTCTCAGGACGTGTGGGCTCAAGAACATCACTGTCTCAGGAGGGGTGGGCTCAAGAACATCACTGTCCCAGGAAGGGTGGGCTCAAGAACATCACTGTGACAAGAAGGGTGGTCTCAAGAACATCACTGTCACAGGAAGGGTGGGCTCAAGAACATCACCGTCACAGGAGGGGTGGGCTCGAGAACATCACTGTCTCAGGAAAGGTGGACTAAAGAACATCACTGTCTCAGGAAGGGTTGGCTCAAGAACATCACTGTCACAGGATGGGTGTGCTCAAGAACATCAATGTCTCAGGAAAGGTGGGCTCAAGAACATCACCATCACAGGAGGGATGGGCTGAAGAACATCACTGTCACAGGAAGGGTGGGTTAAAGAACACAACTGCCACAGGAAGGGTTGGCTCAAGAACACCACTGTCTCAGGAGGGGTGGGCTCAAGGACATCACTGTCACAGGAAGGGTGTGCTCAAGAACATCACTGTCTCAGGAAGGGTGGGCTCAATAACATCACTGTCTCAGGAAGGGTGGGCTCAAGAACATCACTGTCACAGGAAGGGTGGGCTCAAGAACATCACTGTCTCAGGAAGGGTGGGCTCAAGAACATCACTTTCACAGGATGGGTGGGCTCAAGAACATCAATGTCTCAGGAAAGGTGGGCTCAAGAACATCACCATCACAGGAGGGGTGGGCTCAAGAACATCACTGTCACAGGATGGGTGGGCTAAAGTACACAACTGTCACAGTAAGGGTTGGCTCAAGAACACCACTGTCTCAGGAGGGGTGGGCTCAAGAACATCACTGTCTCAGGAAGGGTGGGCTAAAGGACATCACTGTCTCAGGAAGGGTGGGCTCAAGAACATCACTGTCACAGGAAGGGTGAGCTCAAGAACATCACTGTGTCAGGAAGAGTGGACTCAAGAACATCATTGTCTCATGAGGGGTGGGCTCAAGATCATCACTGTCACAGGAGGGGTGGGCTAAAGAACATCACTGTCTCAGGAAGGGTGGGCTCAAGAACATCACTGTCACAGGAAGTGTGGGCTCAAGAACATCACTGTCATAGGAAGGGTGGGTTCAAGAACATCACTGTCTCATGAAGGGTGGGCTCAAGAACATCACTGTCTAAGGAGTGAAGGGCTCAAGAACATCACAGTCTCAGGAGGGGTGGGCTCAAGAACATCACTGTCTCAGGAGGTTGGGCTCAAGAACACCACTGTCACAGGAAGGGTTGGCTCAAGAACATCACTGTCTCAGGACGTGTGGGCTCAAGAACATCACTGTCACTGGAGGGGTGGGCTCAAGAACATCACTGTCTCAGGAGGTTGGGCTCAAGAACATCACTGTCACAGGAAGGGTGGGCTCAAGTACATCACTGTCTCAGGACGTGTGGGCTCAAGAACATCACTTTCACCGGAAGGGTAGGCTCAAGAACGTCACTGTCTCATGAGGGGTTTGCTCAAGAACATCATTGTCTCAGGAGGGGTGGGCTCAAGAACATCACCATCACAGGAGGGATGGGCTCAAGAACATCACTGTCACAGGAAGGGTGTGCTAAAAAACACAACTGTCACAGGAAGTGTTGGCTCAAGAACACCACTGTCTCAGGAAGGGTGGGCCCAAGAACATCACTGTCACAGGAAGGGTGTGCTCAAGAACACTACTGTCACAGGAAGGGTTGGCTCAAGAACATCACTGTCTCAGGACGTGTGGGCTCAAGAACATCACTGTCACTGGAGGGGTGGGCTCAAGAACATCAATGTCTCAGGAGGTTGGGCTCAAGAACATCACTGTCACAGGAAGGGTGGGCTCAAGAACATCACTGTCTCATGAAGGGTGGGCTCAAGAACATCACTGTCTCAGGAGTGGTGGGCTCAAGAGCATCACTGTCTCAGGAGGTTGGGCTCAAGAACACCACTGTCACAGGAAGGGTGGGCTCAAGAACATCACTGTCTCAGGACGTGTGGGCTCAAGAACATCACTTTCACAGGAAGGGTGGGCTCAAGAACGTCACTGTCTCATGAGGGATGTGCTCAAGAACATCACTGTCTCGGGAGGGGTGGGCTCAAGAACATCACTGACTAAGGAAGGTTGGGCTCAAGAACATCACTGTCACGGGAGGGGTGGGCTCAAGAACATCACAGTCACAGTAAGGGTGGGCTCAAGAACATCACTGTCACAGGAGTGGTGGGCTAAAGAACACCACTGTATCAGGAGGGGTGGGCTCAAGAACATCACTGTCTCTGAGGGGTGGGCCCAAGAGCATCACTGTCTCAGGAGGTTGGGCTCAAGAACATCACTGTCACAGGAAGGGTGGGCTCAAGTACATCACTGTCTCAGGACGTGTGGGCTCAAGAACATCACTTTCACCGGAAGGGTAGGCTCAAGAACGTCACTGTCTCATGAGGGGTTTGCTCAAGAACATCATTGTCTCAGGAGGGGTGGGCTCAAGAACATCACCATCACAGGAGGGATGGGCTCAAGAACATCACTGTCACAGGAAGGGTGTGCTAAAAAACACAACTGTCACAGGAAGTGTTGGCTCAAGAACACCACTGTCTCAGGAAGGGTGGGCCCAAGAACATCACTGTCACAGGAAGGGTGTGCTCAAGAACACCACTGTCACAGGAAGGGTTGGCTCAAGAACATCACTGTCTCAGGACGTGTGGGCTCAAGAACATCACTGTCACTGGAGGGGTGGGCTCAAGAACATCAATGTCTCAGGAGGTTGGGCTCAAGAACATCACTGTCACAGGAAGGGTGGGCTCAAGAACATCACTGTCTCATGAAGGGTGGGCTCAAGAACATCACTGTCTCAGGAGTGGTGGGCTCAAGAGCATCACTGTCTCAGGAGGTTGGGCTCAAGAACACCACTGTCACAGGAAGGGTGGGCTCAAGAACATCACTGTCTCAGGACGTGTGGGCTCAAGAACATCACTTTCACAGGAAGGGTGGGCTCAAGAACGTCACTGTCTCATGAGGGATGTGCTCAAGAACATCACTGTCTCGGGAGGGGTGGGCTCAAGAACATCACTGACTAAGGAAGGTTGGGCTCAAGAACATCACTGTCACGGGAGGGGTGGGCTCAAGAACATCACAGTCACAGTAAGGGTGGGCTCAAGAACATCACTGTCAAAGGAGTGGTGGGCTAAAGAACACCACTGTATCAGGAGGGGTGGGCTCAAGAACATCACTGTCTCTGAGGGGTGGGCCCAAGAGCATCACTGTCTCAGGAGGTTGGGCTCAAGAACATCACTGTCACAGGAAGGGTGGGCTCAAGAACATCACTGTCACAGGAGTGGTGGGCTAAAGAACACCACTGTATCAGGAGGGGTGGGCTCAAGAACATCACTGTCTCTGAGGGGTGGGCCCAAGAGCATCACTGTCTCAGGAGGTTGGGCTCAAGAACATCACTGTCACAGGAAGGGTGGGCTCAAGTACATCACTGTCTCAGGACGTGTGGGCTCAAGAACATCACTTTCACCGGAAGGGTAGGCTCAAGAACGTCACTGTCTCATGAGGGGTTTGCTCAAGAACATCATTGTCTCAGGAGGGGTGGGCTCAAGAACATCACCATCACAGGAGGGATGGGCTCAAGAACATCACTGTCACAGGAAGGGTGTGCTAAAAAACACAACTGTCACAGGAAGGGTTGGCTCAAGAACACCACTGTCTCAGGAAGGGTGGGCCCAAGAACATCACTGTCACAGGAAGGGTGTGCTCAAGAACACCACTGTCACATGAAGGGTTGGCTCAAGAACATCACTGTCTCAGGACGTTTGGGCTCAAGAACATCACTGTCACTGGAGGGGTGGGCTCAAGAACATCAATGTCTCAGGAGGTTGGGCTCAAGAACATCACTGTCACAGGAAGGGTGGGCTCAAGAACATCACTGTCTCATGAAGGGTGGGCTCAAGAACATCACTGTCTCAGGAGTGGTGGGCTCAAGAGCATCACTGTCTCAGGAGGTTGGGCTCAAGAACACCACTGTCACAGGAAGGGTGGGCTCAAGAACATCACTGTCTCAGGACGTGTGGGCTCAAGAACATCACTTTCACAGGAAGGGTGGGCTCAAGAACGTCACTGTCTCATGAGGGATGTGCTCAAAAACATCACTGTCTCAGGAGGGGTGGGATCAAGAACATCACTGACTCAGGAAGGGTGGGCAAAAGAACATCACTGTCACGGGAGGGGTGGGCTCAAGAACATCACTGTCACAGTAAGGGTGGGCTCAAGAACATCACTGTCACAGGAGTGGTGGGCTAAAGAACACCACTGTCTCAGGAGGGGTGGGCTCAAGAACATCACTGTCTCTGAGGGGTGATTCCAAGAGCATCACTGTCTCAGGAGGTTGGGCTCAAGAACATCACTGTCACAGGAAGGGTGGGCTCAAGTACATCACTGTCTCAGGACGTGTGGGCTCAAGAACATCACTTTCACGGGAAGGGTAGGCTCAAGAACGTCACTGTCTCATGAGGGGTGTGCTCAAGAACATCATTGTCTCAGGAGGGGTGGGCTCAAGAACATCACTGTCTCTGAGTGGTGTGCTCAAGAACATCAATGTCTCAGGAAAGGTGTGCTCAAGAACATCACCATCACAGGAGGGATGGGCTCAAGAACATCACTGTCACAGGAAGAATGTGCTAAAGAACACAACTGTCACAGGAAGGGTTGGCTCAAGAACACCACTGTCTCAGGAAGGGTGGGCCCAAGAACATCACTGTCACAGGAAGGGTGTGCTCAAGAACATCACTGTCTCAGGAAGGGTAGGCTCAAGAACATCACTATCTCATCAAGGGTGGGCTCAAGAACATCACTGTTACAGGAAGGGTGGGCTCAAGAACATAACTGTCTCAGGAAGGGTGGGCTAAAGAACATCACTGTCTCAGGAAGGGTGGGCTCAAGAACATCACTGTCACAGGAAGGGTGGGCTCAAGAACATCACTGTCACAGGAAGGGTGTGCTCAAGAACATCACTGTCTCAGGAAGGGTGGGCTCAAGAACATCACTGTCACAGGAAGGGTGGGCTCAAGAACCACTGTCTCAGGAAGGGTGGGCTCAAGAACATCACTGTCACAGGAAGGGTGGGCTCAAGAACATCACTGTCTCAGGAAGGGTGGTTTAAAGAACATCACTGTCTCAGGAAGGGTGGGCTCAAGAACATCACTGTCACAGGAAGGGTGGGCTCAAGAACATCACTGTCACAGGAAGGGTGTGCTCAAGAACATCACTGTCTCAGGAAGGGTAGGCTCAAGAATATCACTGTCTCAGGAAGGGTGGGCTCAAGAACATCACTGTCACAGGAAGGGTGGGCTCAAGAACATCACTGTCTCAGGAAGGGTGGGCTCAAGAACATCACTGTCACAGGAAGGGTGGACTCAAGAACATCACTGTCTCAGGAAGGTTGGGCTCAAGAACATCACTGTCACAGGAAGGGTGGGCTCAGGAACATAACTGTCTCGGGATGGGTGGGCTCAAGAACATCACTGTCTCATGAGGGGTGGGCTCAAGAACACCACTGTCACAGAGCGTTGGGCTCAAGAGCATCACTGTCTCAGGAGGTTGGGCTCAAGAACATCACTGTCTCAGGAAGGGTCGGCTCAAGAAAATCACTGTCACAGGAGGGGTGGGCTCAAAAACATCACTGTCCCAGGAAGGGTGGGTTCAAGAACACCACTGTCACAGGAGGGGCGGGCTCAAGAACATCATTGTCTCAGGAAGGGTGGGCTCAAGAACATCACTGTCACAAGAAGGGTGGGCTCAAGAACATCACTGTCACAGGAAGGGTGGGCTCAAGAACATCACGGTCACAGGAGGGTTGGGCTTAAGAACATCACTGTCTCAGGAAGGGTGGGCTAAAGAACATCACTGTCTCAGGAAGGGTGGGCTCAAGAACATCACTGTCACAGGAAGGGTGGGCTCAAGAACATCACTGTCTCAGGAAGGGTGGGCTCAAGAACATCACTTTCACAGGATGGGTGGGCTCAAGAACATCAATGTCTCAGGATAGGTGGGCTCAAGAACATCACCATCACAGGAGGGGTGGGCTCAAGAACATCACTGTCACAGGAAGGGTGGGCTAAAGAACACAACTGTCACAGGAAGGGTTGGCTCAAGAACACTACTGTCTCAGGAGAGGTGGGCTCAAGAACATCACTGTCACAGGAAGGGTGGGCTCAAGAACATCACTGTCTCAGGAAGAGTGGGCTCAAGAACATCACTGTCTCAGGAAGGGTGGGCTCAAGAACATCACTGTCACAGGAAGGGTGGGCTCAAGAACATCACTGTCACAGGAGGGGTTGGGCTCAAGAACATCACTGTCTCAGGAAGGGTGGGCTAAAGGACATCAATGTCTCAGGAAGGGTGGGCTCAAGAACATCACTGTCACAGGAGGGGTGGGCAAAAGAACATCACTGTCTCAGGAAGGGTGGGCTCAAGAACATCACAGTCTCAGGAAGGGTGGGCTCAAGAACATCACTGTCACAGGAGGGGTGGGCTAAAGAACATCACTGTCTCAGGAAGGGTGGGCTCAAGAACATCACTGTCACAGGATGGGTGGGCTCAAGAACATCACTGTCACATGAAGGGTGGGCTCAAAAACATCACTGTCCCAGGAAGGGTGGGCTCAAGAACACCACTGTCACAGGAGGGGCGGGCTCAAGAACATCACTGTCTCAGGAAGGGTGGGCTCAAGAACATCACTGTCACAAGAAGGGTGGGCTCAAGAACATCACTGTCACAGGAAGGGTGGGCTCAAGAACATCACGGTCACAGGAGGGTTGGGCTTAAGAACATCACTGTCTCAGGAAGGGTGGGCTAAAGAACATCACTGTCTCAGGAAGGGTGGGCTCAAGAACATCACTGTCACAGGAAGGGTGGGCTCAAGAACATCACTGTCTCAGGAAGGGTGGGCTCAAGAACATCACTTTCACAGGATGGGTGGGCTCAAGAACATAAATGTCTCAGGATAGGTGGGCTCAAGAACATCACCATCACAGGAGGGATGGGCTCAAGAACATCACTGTCACAGGAAGGGTGGGCTAAAGAACACAACTGTCACAGGAAGGGTTGGCTCAAGAACACTACTGTCTCAGGAGAGGTGGGCTCAAGAACATCACTGTCACAGGAAGGGTGGGCTCAAGAACATCACTGTCTCAGGAAGGGTGGGCTCAAGAACATCACTGTCTCAGGAAGGGTGGGCTCAAGAACATCACTGTCACAGGAAGGGTGGGCTCAAGAACATCACTGTCACAGGAGGGGTTGGGCTCAAGAACATCACTGTCTCAGGAAGGGTGGGCTAAAGGACATCAATGTCTCAGGAAGGGTGGGCTCAAGAACATCACTGTCACAGGAGGGGTGGGCTCAAGAACATCACTGTCTCAGGAAGGGTGGGCTCAAGAACATCACAGTCTCAGGAAGGGTGGGCTCAAGAATATCACTGTCACAGGAGGGGTGGGCTAAAGAACATCACTGTCTCAGGAAGGGTGGGCTCAAGAACATAACTGTCACAGGATGGGTGGGCTCAAGAACATCACTGTCACAGGAAGGGTGGGCTCAAGAACATCACTGTCACAGGAAGGGTGGGCTCAAGAACATCACTGTCTCATGAAGGGTGGGCTCAAGAACATCACTGTCTCAGGAAGGGTCGGCTCAAGAAAATCACTGTCACAGGAGGGGTGGGCTCAAAAACATCACTGTCCCAGGAAGGGTGGGTTCAAGAACACCACTGTCACAGGAGGGGCGGGCTCAAGAACATCATTGTCTCAGGAAGGGTGGGCTCAAGAACATCACTGTCACAAGAAGGGTGGGCTCAAGAACATCACTGTCACAGGAAGGGTGGGCTCAAGAACATCACGGTCACAGGAGGGTTGGGCTTAAGAACATCACTGTCTCAGGAAGGGTGGGCTAAAGAACATCACTGTCTCAGGAAGGGTGGGCTCAAGAACATCACTGTCACAGGAAGGGTGGGCTCAAGAACATCACTGTCTCAGGAAGGGTGGGCTCAAGAACATCACTTTCACAGGATGGGTGGGCTCAAGAACATCAATGTCTCAGGATAGGTGGGCTCAAGAACATCACCATCACAGGAGGGGTGGGCTCAAGAACATCACTGTCACAGGAAGGGTGGGCTAAAGAACACAACTGTCACAGGAAGGGTTGGCTCAAGAACACTACTGTCTCAGGAGAGGTGGGCTCAAGAACATCACTGTCACAGGAAGGGTGGGCTCAAGAACATCACTGTCTCAGGAAGAGTGGGCTCAAGAACATCACTGTCTCAGGAAGGGTGGGCTCAAGAACATCACTGTCACAGGAAGGGTGGGCTCAAGAACATCACTGTCACAGGAGGGGTTGGGCTCAAGAACATCACTGTCTCAGGAAGGGTGGGCTAAAGGACATCAATGTCTCAGGAAGGGTGGGCTCAAGAACATCACTGTCACAGGAGGGGTGGGCAAAAGAACATCACTGTCTCAGGAAGGGTGGGCTCAAGAACATCACAGTCTCAGGAAGGGTGGGCTCAAGAACATCACTGTCACAGGAGGGGTGGGCTAAAGAACATCACTGTCTCAGGAAGGGTGGGCTCAAGAACATCACTGTCACAGGATGGGTGGGCTCAAGAACATCACTGTCACATGAAGGGTGGGCTCAAAAACATCACAGTCCCAGGAAGGGTGGGCTCAAGAACACCACTGTCACAGGAGGGGCGGGCTCAAGAACATCACTGTCTCAGGAAGGGTGGGCTCAAGAACATCACTGTCACAAGAAGGGTGGGCTCAAGAACATCACTGTCACAGGAAGGGTGGGCTCAAGAACATCACGGTCACAGGAGGGTTGGGCTTAAGAACATCACTGTCTCAGGAAGGGTGGGCTAAAGAACATCACTGTCTCAGGAAGGGTGGGCTCAAGAACATCACTGTCACAGGAAGGGTGGGCTCAAGAACATCACTGTCTCAGGAAGGGTGGGCTCAAGAACATCACTTTCACAGGATGGGTGGGCTCAAGAACATAAATGTCTCAGGATAGGTGGGCTCAAGAACATCACCATCACAGGAGGGATGGGCTCAAGAACATCACTGTCACAGGAAGGGTGGGCTAAAGAACACAACTGTCACAGGAAGGGTTGGCTCAAGAACACTACTGTCTCAGGAGAGGTGGGCTCAAGAACATCACTGTCACAGGAAGGGTGGGCTCAAGAACATCACTGTCTCAGGAAGAGTGGGCTCAAGAACATCACTGTCTCAGGAAGGGTGGGCTCAAGAACATCACTGTCACAGGAAGGGTGGGCTCAAGAACATCACTGTCACAGGAGGGGTTGGGCTCAAGAACATCACTGTCTCAGGAAGGGTGGGCTAAAGGACATCAATGTCTCAGGAAGGGTGGGCTCAAGAACATCACTGTCACAGGAGGGGTGGGCTCAAGAACATCACTGTCTCAGGAAGGGTGGGCTCAAGAACATCACAGTCTCAGGAAGGGTGGGCTCAAGAATATCACTGTCACAGGAGGGGTGGGCTAAAGAACATCACTGTCTCAGGAAGGGTGGGCTCAAGAACATAACTGTCACAGGATGGGTGGGCTCAAGAACATCACTGTCACAGGAAGGGTGGGCTCAAGAACATCACTGTCACAGGAAGGGTGGGCTCAAGAACATCACTGTCTCATGAAGGGTGGGCTCAAGAACATCACTGTCTCAGGAGGGGTGGGCTCAAGAACATCACTGTCACAGGAAGGGTGGGCTCAAGAACATCACTGTCACGGGAAGGGTGGGCTCAAGAACATCACTGTCACGGGAAGGGTGGGCTCAAGAACATCACTGTCCCATGATGGGTGGGCTCAAGAACATCACTGTCACAGGAGGGGTGGGCTCAAGAACATCACTGTCTCAGGAAGGGTGGGCTCAAGAACATCACTGTCAGAGTAAGGGTGGGCTCAAGAACATCACTGTCACAGGAGGGGTGGGCTAAAGAACATCACTGTCTCAGGAAGGGTGGGCTCAAGAACATCACTTTCACAGGATGGGTGGGCTCAAGAACATCACTGTCACAGGAAGGGTGGGCTCAAGAACATCACTATCTCATGAGGGGTGGGCTCAAGAACATCACTGTCTCTGAGGGGTGGGCTCAAGAGCATCACTGTTTCAGGAGGTTGGGCTCAAGAACGTCACTGTCACAGAAAGGGTGGGCTCAAGAACATCACTGTCTCATGAAGGGTGGGCTCAAGAACATCACTGTCTCAGGAGTGGTGGGCTCAAGAACATCACTGTCTCAGGAGGGGTGGGCTCAAGAGCATCACTGTCTCAGGAGGTTGGGCTCAAGAACATCACTGTCACAGGAACATCACTGTCTCAGGACGTGTGGGCTCAAGAACATCACTTTCACAGGAAGGGTGGGCTCAAGAACGTCACTGTCTCATGAGGGGTGTGCTCAAGAACATCACTGTCATTGGAGGGGTGGGCTCAAGAACATCACTGACTCAGGAAGGGTGGGCTCAAGAACATCACTCTTTCAGGAAGGGTGGGCTCAAGAATATCACTGTCACGGGAGGGGTGGGCTCAAGAACATCACTGTCACAGTAAGGGTGGGCTCAAGAACATCACTGTCACAGGAGGTGTGGGCTAAAGAACATCATTGTCTCAGGAGTGGTCGGCTCAAGAACATCACTGTCTCAGGAGGGGTGGGCTCAAGAACATCACTGTCACAGGAAGGGTGGGCTCAAGTACATCACTGTCTCATGAGGGGTGGGCTCAAGAACATCACTGTCTCAGGAGTGGTGTGCTCAAGAACATCACTGTCTCAGGAGGGTTGGGCTCAAGAACATCACTGACTCAGGACGGGTGGGCTCAAGAACCTCACTGTCACAGGAGGGGTGGGCTCAAGAACATCACTGTCAGAGTAAGGGTGGGCTCAAGAACATCACTGTCACAGGAGGGGTGGGCTAAAGAACATCACTGTCTCAGGAGTGGTCGGCTCAAGAACATCACTGTCTCAGGAGGGGTGGGCTCAAGAACATCACTGTCTCTGAGGGGTGGGCTCAAGAGCATCACTGTCTCAGGAGGTTGGGCTCAAGAACATCACTGTCACAGGAAGGGTGGGCTCAAGTACATCACTGTCTCATGAGGGGTGGGCTCAAGAACATCACTGTCTCAGGAGTGGTGTGCTCAAGAACATCACTGTCTCAGGAGGGTTGGGCTCAAGAACATCACTGACTCAGGAAGGGTGGGCTCAAGAACCTCACTGTCACAGGAGGGGTGGGCTCAAGAACATCACTGTCAGAGTAAGGGTGGGCTCAAGAACATCACTGTCACAGGAGGGGTGGGCTCAAGAACATCACTGTCCCAGGAAGGGTGTGCTCAAGAACATCACTGTCTCAAGAAGGGTTTGCTCAAGAACATCACTGTCACAGGAAGGGTGGGCTCAAGAACATCACTGTCTCAGGAAGGGTTTGCTCAAGAACATCCCTGTCTCATGAGGGGTGGGCTCAAGAACATCACTGTCACAGGAGGGGTGGGCTCAAGAACATCACTGTCACAGGAAGGGTGGGCTCATAGCAGGTTTCTATGGTACCTTATCAGCATAGCAGGTATCTACGGTACCTCATAAGCATAGCATGTGTCTATGGTACCTCATCAGCATAGCAGGTATCTATGGTACCTTATCAGCATAGCAGTTATCTATGGTACATCATCAGCATAGTAGGCACTTGTGCAATAATCACTTTCCTTTCAACAGTCTTCCAACGACCTCTCACCACCACCAACTGAAGTCCCATCATCGGATCCCCATTCTCCCAGCATAGGGCAACCTGTCATCAACATCTATGAGGTCTATGTCACGACTTCCTCCGAAGGTGGCTCCCCTGCCTGTTCGGGTGGTGCTCTGCGGTCGTCGTCGCCGGTCTACTAGCCGCCACCGATCCCTTTTTCCTGCCTGTTCGGGCGGTGCTCGGCGGTCGTCGTCGCCGGTCTACTAGCCGCCACCGATCCCTTTTTCCTGCCTGTTCGGGTGGTGCTCGGCGGTCGTCGTCGCCGGGCTACTAGCCGCCACCGATCCCTTTTTCCTGCCTGTTCGGGCGGTGCTCAGCGGTCGTCGTCGCCGGGCTACTAGCCGCCACCGATCTCTGTTAGTTTAGTGTTATTAGTTGCACCTGTTCCTTTTGTGTTTCTTGATTTTTGTTCTATTTAACACTGTTAGGCCCGCTTAGGTTTGTGCGGGATTATTTGTGTTCTCTGTCGGTTGTGGATGTGTTTTTATTGTTCTCCAGATCGTTTGCCCTGTGTTTGATCTGGTCAGTGTTTATGCGCCCTGTATTTGGCGTGACCGTTTTGTGCCAGAGAAATAAATCTACAAATCACTGAACCCTCTGCTCTCTGCGCCTGACTCCTACCCACCCTTCCTAGTAACCTGTAACAGCCAAACTATTCAATAAATTCCATATTGTAATCTGTCTCTGCTGTCATTCAGTTAAGCATGCACTCGGTTGAATTGTCTATTACTTATAATTCATGGGAAAAGATTACATTTTGTGGCAAGCTGTGACATACTGTGCTGCCAACTCCCTCTCTCTCTCTCTCTCTCTCTCTCTCTCTCTCTCTCTCTCTCTCTCTCTCTCTCTCTCTCTCTCTCTCTCTCTCTCTCTCTCGCTCTCTCTCTCTCTGTAGAGGAAGCTGTCAGGAATGTCAGAGGGGGAATTGCTGAGTTTCCCAGTGGTTGACAATGCCAGGAAGAAGCGTCAGAGGAACCCTCGCGATGAGAAACTCACCTCTATACCAGACAGCTTATTCTTCAAACACCTGACCACAGGAGACAAGCACACCATGTGGACCCACTGCAGGGGGTTAGTACACACACAAACACACACACACAAACACATTGGGGCTGGGCAAGATGGCCAAAATATATCACAATATTTTTCTTATTTTTTGGCAGTATTGTGGTATTTTACGGTATTTAAATGTTCTGAATATTAAAAGTTCTAAATATGTTTTATGAGTAGTGACTGACCTTAGAATGGCAACATATTCATTCTAAGGGATTTTACAGTTTTTCATGATTGATAAGACACTTTTAATGAAACTGGGGTCCACTTGATCTCCATCATAACCTAATGAGCACAACAGTATTATATTTTGCAAAACTGTAAGTCACTTCTCATTGCTTTCATACACACATTTTAGCAAAACAGTAAATACAACTCTCTACAAAATACGCAAAACTCAGGTGAATAAATCATGCCAAACAAAATTAAACATTTGGTCACAGCTGAAACAAAAAACTCTCATGAATGTGAACCTCGTCTGCACATGTGCCTAACTTCTTTGCACAATTGTTCAATCAGCAATCAGTCCTTATTCATGCATAAAGAGGTCACCTCTGTTGCTGTTTGCAAGAATGTACCAAGTAAAAGGCAGAGGGCAAGGACAAATGAAAGGTAAGAGAAGCCCATAGAGGAAAATAGCTCAGCTCTCAGTTAAAATGGAAAAAGATCAAATAAGCCATTTGTTTCTGGATATTCATGATCTTGAGTGACATTGTTTCTGCATTGGGTGTCTTCTGTAAAAATCATTTTAGGAAAAAATAATAAAGCCCATGCTGTGATATTATGTTTGCTTGCCTTTTATGGAGCATACTAATTTATAATTAAAGTATCAACAAATGGCACAGACATTGCTAGGGGTATATTGATAGTTGATTTGTGTCATGTATTTCATGTTTTGATGGAGGTAGTTGATTTGTGTCATGTATTTCATGTTGTGATGGAGGGAGTTGATTTGTGTCATGTATTTCATGTTTTGATGGAGGATGTTGATATGTGTCATGTATTTCATGTTTTGATGGGGGTAGTTGATTTGTGTCATGTATATCATGTTTTGATGGGGGGAGTTGATTTGTGTCATGTATTTCATGTTTTGATGGAGGGAGTTGATTTGTGTAATGTATTTCATGTTTTGATGGGGGTAGTTGATTTGTGTCAGGTATATCCTGTTCTGATGGGGGTAGTTGCTTTGTCTCATGTATTTCATGTTTTGATGGAGGATGTTGATTTGTGTCATGTATTTCATGTTTTGATGGAGGGAGTTGATTTGTGTAATGTATTTCATGTTTTGATTGAGGTAGTTGATTTGTGTCATGTATTTCATGTTTTGATGGAGGATGTTGATTTGTGTCATGTATTTCATGTTTTGGATTGAGGTAGTTGATTTGTCTCATGTATTTCATGTTTTGATGGAGGTAGTTGATTTGTGTCATGTATTTCATGTTTTGATGGAGGATGTTGATTTGTGTCATGTATTTCATGTTTTGATGGAGGATGTTGATATGTGTCATGTATTTCATGTTTTGATGGAGGTAGTTGATTTATGTCATGTATTTCATGTTTTGTTTGAGGTAGTTGATTTGTGTCATGTATTTCATGTTTTGATGGAGGATGTTGATTTGTGTCATGTGTTTCATGTTTTGATGGAGGATGTTGATTTGTGTCATGTATTTCATGTTTTGATGGAGGGAGTTGATTTGTGTCATGTATTTCATGTTTTGATGGAGGATGTTGATTTGTGTCATGTATTTCATGTTTTGATGGAGGGAGTTGATTTGTCTCATGTATTTCATGTTTTGATGGAGGTAGTTGCTTTGTGTCATGTATTTCATGTTTTGATGGAGGATGTTGATTTGTGTCATGTGTTTCATGTTTTGATGGAGGTAGTTGATTTGTGTCATGTATTTCATGTTTTGATGGAGGATGTTGATATGTGTCATGTATTTCATGTTTTGATGGAGGTAGTTGATTTGTGTCATGTATTTCATGTTTTGATGGAGGTAGTTGATTTGTGTCATGTATTTCATGTTTTGATGGAGGATGTTGATTTGTGTCATGTATTTCATGTTTTGATGGAGGGAGTTGATTTGTGTCATGTATTTCATGTTTTGATGGAGGATGTTGATTTGTGTCATGTATTTCATGTTTTGATGGAGGGAGTTGATTTGTGTCATGTATTTCATGTTTTGATGGAGGATGTTGATATGTGTCATGTATTTCATGTTTTGATGGAGGATGTTGATTTGTGTCATGTACTTCATGTTTTGATGGAGGGAGTTGATTTGTGTCATGTATTTCATGTTTTGATGGAGGTAGTTGAGTTGTGTCATGTATTTCATGTTTTGATGGAGGATGTTGATTTGTGTCATGTATTTCATGTTTTGATGGAGGGAGTTGATTTGTGTCATGTATTTCATGTTTTGATGGAGGTAGTTGATTTGTGTCATGTATTTCATGTTATGATGGAGGGAGTTGATTTGTGTCATGTATTTCATGTTTTGATGGAGGATGTTGATATGTGTCATGTATTTCATGTTTTGATGGGGGTAGTTGATTTGTGTCATGTATATCATGTTTTGATGGGGGGAGTTGATTTGTGTCATGTATTTCATGTTTTGATGGAGGGAGTTGATTTGTGTAATGTATTTCATGTTTTGATGGGGGTAGTTGATTTGTGTCAGGTATATCCTGTTCTGATGGGGGTAGTTGCTTTGTCTCATGTATTTCATGTTTTGATGGAGGATGTTGATTTGTGTCATGTATTTCATGTTTTGATGGAGGGAGTTGATTTGTGTAATGTATTTCATGTTTTGATTGAGGTAGTTGATTTGTGTCATGTATTTCATGTTTTGATGGAGGGAGTTGATTTGTGTAATGTATTTCATGTTTTGATTGAGGTAGTTGATTTGTCTCATGTATTTCATGTTTTGATGGAGGTAGTTGATTTGTGTCATGTATTTCATGTTTTGATGGAGGATGTTGATTTGTGTCATGTGTTTCATGTTTTGATGGAGGATGTTGATTTGTGTCATGTATTTCATGTTTTGATGGAGGGAGTTGATTTGTGTCATGTATTTCATGTTTTGATGGAGGATGTTGATTTGTGTCATGTATTTCATGTTTTGATGAAGGATGTTGACATGTGTCATGTATTTCATGTTTTGATGGGGGTAGTTGATTTGTGTCATGTATATCATGTTTTGATGGAGGTAGTTGATTTGTGTCATGTATTTCATGTTTTGATGGAGGATGTTGATTTGTGTCATGTGTTTCATGTTTTGATGGAGGATGTTGATTTGTGTCATGTATTTCATGTTTTGATGGAGGATGTTGATTTGTGTCATGTATTTCATGTTTTGATGGAGGTAGTTGCTTTGTGTCATGTATTTCATGTTTTGATGGAGGATGTTGATTTGTGTCATGTGTTTCATGTGTTGATGGAGGTAGTTGATTTGTGTCATGTATTTCATGTTTTGATGGAGGATGTTGATATGTGTCATGTATTTCATGTTTTGATGGAGGTAGTTGATTTGTGTCATGTATTTCATGTTTTGATGGAGGTAGTTGATTTGTGTCATGTATTTCATGTTTTGATGGAGGATGTTGATTTGTGTCATGTATTTCATGTTTTGATGGAGGGAGTTGATTTGTGTCATGTATTTCATGTTTTGATGGAGGTAGTTGAGTTGTGTCATGTATTTCATGTTTTGATGGAGGATGTTGATTTGTGTCATGTATTTCATGTTTTGATGGGGGTAGTTGATTTGTGTCATGTATATCATGTTTTGATGGGGGGAGTTGATTTGTGTCATGTATTTCATGTTTTGATGGAGGGAGTTGATTTGTGTAATGTATTTCATGTTTTGATGGGGGTAGTTGATTTGTGTCAGGTATATCCTGTTCTGATGGGGGTAGTTGCTTTGTCTCATGTATTTCATGTTTTGATGGAGGATGTTGATTTGTGTCATGTATTTCATGTTTTGATGGAGGGAGTTGATTTGTGTAATGTATTTCATGTTTTGATTGAGGTAGTTGATTTGTGTCATGTATTTCATGTTTTGATGGAGGATGTTGATTTGTGTCATGTATTTCATGTTTTGATGGAGGGAGTTGATTTGTGTAATGTATTTCATGTTTTGATTGAGGTAGTTGATTTGTCTCATGTATTTCATGTTTTGATGGAGGTAGTTGATTTGTGTCATGTATTTCATGTTTTGATGGAGGATGTTGATTTGTGTCATGTGTTTCATGTTTTGATGGAGGATGTTGATTTGTGTCATGTATTTCATGTTTTGATGGAGGGAGTTGATTTGTGTCATGTATTTCATGTTTTGATGGAGGATGTTGATTTGTGTCATGTATTTCATGTTTTGATGGAGGATGTTGACATGTGTCATGTATTTCATGTTTTGATGGGGGTAGTTGATTTGTGTCATGTATATCATGTTTTGATGGGGTAGTTGCTTTGTGTCATGTATTTCATGTTTTGATGGAGGATGTTGATTTGTGTCATGTATTTCATGTTTTGATGGAGGGAGTTGATTTGTCTCATGTATTTCATGTTTTGATGGAGGTAGTTGCTTTGTGTCATGTATTTCATGTTTTGATGGAGGATGTTGATTTGTGTCATGTATTTCATGTTTTGATGGAGGGAGTTGATTTGTCATGTATTTCATGTTTTGATGGAGGTAGTTGCTTTGTGTCATGTATTTCATGTTTTGATGGAGGATGTTGATTTGTGTCATGTGTTTCATGTTTTGATGGAAGTAGTTGATTTGTGTCATGTATTTCATGTTTTGATGGAGGATGTTGATATGTGTCATGTATTTCATGTTTTGATGGAGGATGTTGATTTGTGTCATGTTTTGATGGAGGATGTTGATATGTGTCATGTATTTCATGTTTTGATGGAGGATGTTGATGTATTTCATGTTTTGATGGAGGGAGTTGATTTGTCTCATGTATTTCATGTTTTGATGGAGGTAGTTGCTTTGTGTCATGTATTTCATGTTTTGATGGAGGATGTTGATTTGTGTCATGTGTTTCATGTTTTGATGGAGGTAGTTGATTTGTGTCATGTATTTCATGTTTTGATGGAGGATGTTGATATGTGTCATGTATTTCATGTTTTGATGGAGGTAGTTGATTTGTGTCATGTATTTCATGTTTTGATGGAGGTAGTTGATTTGTGTCATGTATTTCATGTTTTGATGGAGGATGTTGATTTGTGTCATGTATTTCATGTTTTGATGGAGGGAGTTGATTTGTGTCATGTATTTCATGTTTTGATGGAGGATGTTGATTTGTGTCATGTATTTCATGTTTTGATGGAGGGAGTTGATTTGTGTCATGTATTTCATGTTTTGATGGAGGATGTTGATATGTGTCATGTATTTCATGTTTTGATGGAGGATGTTGATTTGTGTCATGTACTTCATGTTTTGATGGAGGGAGTTGATTTGTGTCATGTATTTCATGTTTTGATGGAGGTAGTTGAGTTGTGTCATGTATTTCATGTTTTGATGGAGGATGTTGATTTGTGTCATGTATTTCATGTTTTGATGGAGGGAGTTGATTTGTGTCATGTATTTCATGTTTTGATGGAGGTAGTTGATTTGTGTCATGTATTTCATGTTATGATGGAGGGAGTTGATTTGTGTCATGTATTTCATGTTTTGATGGAGGATGTTGATATGTGTCATGTATTTCATGTTTTGATGGGGGTAGTTGATTTGTGTCATGTATATCATGTTTTGATGGGGGGAGTTGATTTGTGTCATGTATTTCATGTTTTGATGGAGGGAGTTGATTTGTGTAATGTATTTCATGTTTTGATGGGGGTAGTTGATTTGTGTCAGGTATATCCTGTTCTGATGGGGGTAGTTGCTTTGTCTCATGTATTTCATGTTTTGATGGAGGATGTTGATTTGTGTCATGTATTTCATGTTTTGATGGAGGGAGTTGATTTGTGTAATGTATTTCATGTTTTGATTGAGGTAGTTGATTTGTGTCATGTATTTCATGTTTTGATGGAGGATGTTGATTTGTGTCATGTATTTCATGTTTTGATGGAGGGAGTTGATTTGTGTAATGTATTTCATGTTTTGATTGAGGTAGTTGATTTGTCTCATGTATTTCATGTTTTGATGGAGGTAGTTGATTTGTGTCATGTATTTCATGTTTTGATGGAGGATGTTGATTTGTGTCATGTGTTTCATGTTTTGATGGAGGATGTTGATTTGTGTCATGTATTTCATGTTTTGATGGAGGGAGTTGATTTGTGTCATGTATTTCATGTTTTGATGGAGGATGTTGATTTGTGTCATGTATTTCATGTTTTGATGAAGGATGTTGACATGTGTCATGTATTTCATGTTTTGATGGGGGTAGTTGATTTGTGTCATGTATATCATGTTTTGATGGAGGTAGTTGATTTGTGTCATGTATTTCATGTTTTGATGGAGGATGTTGATTTGTGTCATGTGTTTCATGTTTTGATGAGTTGATTTGTGTCATGTATTTCATGTTTTGATGGAGGATGTTGATTTGTGTCATGTGTTTCATGTTTTGATGGAGGATGTTGATTTGTGTCATGTATTTCATGTTTTGATGGAGGGAGTTGATTTGTGCCATGTATTTCATGTTTTGATGGAGGATGTTGATTTGTGTCATGTATTTCATGTTTTGATGGAGGATGTTGATTTGTGTCATGTATTTCATGTTTTGATGGAGGTAGTTGCTTTGTGTCATGTATTTCATGTTTTGATGGAGGATGTTGATTTGTGTCATGTGTTTCATGTGTTGATGGAGGTAGTTGATTTGTGTCATGTATTTCATGTTTTGATGGAGGATGTTGATATGTGTCATGTATTTCATGTTTTGATGGAGGTAGTTGATTTGTGTCATGTATTTCATGTTTTGATGGAGGTAGTTGATTTGTGTCATGTATTTCATGTTTTGATGGAGGATGTTGATTTGTGTCATGTATTTCATGTTTTGATAGAGGGAGTTGATTTGTGTCATGTATTTCATGTTTTGATGGAGGATGTTGATTTGTGTCATGTATTTCATGTTTTGATGTTGATTTGTGTCATGTATTTCATGTTTTGATGGAGGATGTTTGTGTCATGTATTTCATGTTTTGATGGAGGTAGTTGATTTGTGTCATGTATTTCATGTTTTGATGGAGGATGTTGATATGTGTCATGTATTTCATGTTTTGATGGAGGATGTTGATTTGTGCCATGTACTTCATGTTTTGATGGAGGGAGTTGATTTGTGTCATGTATTTCATGTTTTGATGGAGGTAGTTGAGTTGTGTCATGTATTTCATGTTTTGATGGAGGATGTTGATTTGTGTCATGTATTTCATGTTTTGATGGAGGTAGTTGATTTGTGTCATGTATTTCATGTTTTGATGGGGGTAGTTGATTTGTGTCATGTATATCATGTTTTGATGGGGGGAGTTGATTTGTGTCATGTATTTCATGTTTTGATGGAGGGAGTTGATTTGTGTAATGTATTTCATGTTTTGATGGGGGTAGTTGATTTGTGTCAGGTATATCCTGTTCTGATGGGGGTAGTTGCTTTGTCTCATGTATTTCATGTTTTGATGGAGGATGTTGATTTGTGTCATGTATTTCATGTTTTGATGGAGGGAGTTGATTTGTGTAATGTATTTCATGTTTTGATTGAGGTAGTTGATTTGTGTCATGTATTTCATGTTTTGATGGAGGATGTTGATTTGTGTCATGTATTTCATGTTTTGATGGAGGGAGTTGATTTGTGTAATGTATTTCATGTTTTGATTGAGGTAGTTGATTTGTCTCATGTATTTCATGTTTTGATGGAGGTAGTTGATTTGTGTCATGTATTTCATGTTTTGATGGAGGATGTTGATTTGTGTCATGTGTTTCATGTTTTGATGGAGGATGTTGATTTGTGTCATGTATTTCATGTTTTGATGGAGGGAGTTGATTTGTGTCATGTATTTCATGTTTTGATGGAGGATGTTGATTTGTGTCATGTATTTCATGTTTTGATGGAGGATGTTGACATGTGTCATGTATTTCATGTTTTGATGGGGGTAGTTGATTTGTGTCATGTATATCATGTTTTGATGGGGTAGTTGCTTTGTGTCATGTATTTCATGTTTTGATGGAGGATGTTGATTTGTCTCATGTATTTCATGTTTTGATGGAGGTAGTTGCTTTGTGTCATGTATTTCATGTTTTGATGGAGGATGTTGATTTGTGTCATGTATTTCATGTTTTGATGGAGGGAGTTGATTTGTCTCATGTATTTCATGTTTTGATGGAGGTAGTTGCTTTGTGTCATGTATTTCATGTTTTGATGGAGGATGTTGATTTGTGTCATGTGTTTCATGTTTTGATGGAAGTAGTTGATTTGTGTCATGTATTTCATGTTTTGATGGAGGATGTTGATATGTGTCATGTATTTCATGTTTTGATGGAGGATGTTGATTTGTGTCATGTATTTCATGTTTTGATGGAGGGAGTTGATTTGTCTCATGTATTTCATGTTTTGATGGAGGTAGTTGCTTTGTGTCATGTATTTCATGTTTTGATGGAGGATGTTGATTTGTGTCATGTGTTTCATGTGTTGATGGAGGTAGTTGATTTGTGTCATGTATTTCATGTTTTGATGGCGGATGTTGATATGTGTCATGTATTTCATGTTTT
The DNA here is from genome assembly GCF_045791955.1 of Oncorhynchus clarkii lewisi. Lineage (NCBI taxonomy): Eukaryota > Metazoa > Chordata > Actinopteri > Salmoniformes > Salmonidae > Oncorhynchus > Oncorhynchus clarkii. The sequence goes on along the minus strand of NC_092166.1, from coordinate 36,625,352 downwards.
GATGGAGGTAGTTGATTTGTGTCATGTATTTCATGTTTTGATGGAGGTAGTTGATTTGTGTCATGTATTTCATGTTTTGATGGAGGATGTTGATTTGTGTCATGTATTTCATGTTTTGATAGAGGGAGTTGATTTGTGTCATGTATTTCATGTTTTGATAGAGGATGTTGATTTGTGTCATGTATTTCATGTTTTGATGGAGGGAGTTGATTTGTGTCATGTATTTCATGTTTTGATGGAGGATGTTGATATGTGTCATGTATTTCATGTTTTGATGGAGGATGTTGATTTGTGCCATGTACTTCATGTTTTGATGGAGGGAGTTGATTTGTGTCATGTATTTCATGTTTTGATGGAGGTAGTTGATTTGTCTCATGTATTTCATGTTTTGATGGAGGGAGTTGATTTGTGTCATGTATTTCATGTTTTGATGGAGGATGTTGATTTGTGTCATGTATTTCATGTTTTGATGAAGGATGTTGACATGTGTCATGTATTTCATGTTTTGATGGGGGTAGTTGATTTGTGTCATGTATATCATGTTTTGATGGAGGTAGTTGATTTGTGTCATGTATTTCATGTTTTGATGGAGGATGTTGATTTGTGTCATGTGTTTCATGTTTTGATGGAGGATGTTGATTTGTGTCATGTATTTCATGTTTTGATGGAGGGAGTTGATTTGTGCCATGTATTTCATGTTTTGATGGAGGATGTTGATTTGTGTCATGTATTTCATGTTTTGATGGAGGATGTTGATTTGTGTCATGTATTTCATGTTTTGATGGAGGTAGTTGCTTTGTGTCATGTATTTCATGTTTTGATGGAGGATGTTGATTTGTGTCATGTGTTTCATGTGTTGATGGAGGTAGTTGATTTGTGTCATGTATTTCATGTTTTGATGGAGGATGTTGATATGTGTCATGTATTTCATGTTTTGATGGAGGTAGTTGATTTGTGTCATGTATTTCATGTTTTGATGGAGGTAGTTGATTTGTGTCATGTATTTCATGTTTTGATGGAGGATGTTGATTTGTGTCATGTATTTCATGTTTTGATAGAGGGAGTTGATTTGTGTCATGTATTTCATGTTTTGATGGAGGATGTTGATTTGTGTCATGTATTTCATGTTTTGATGGAGGGAGTTGATTTGTGTCATGTATTTCATGTTTTGATGGAGGATGTTGATATGTGTCATGTATTTCATGTTTTGATGGAGGATGTTGATTTGTGCCATGTACTTCATGTTTTGATGGAGGGAGTTGATTTGTGTCATGTATTTCATGTTTTGATGGAGGTAGTTGAGTTGTGTCATGTATTTCATGTTTTGATGGAGGATGTTGATTTGTGTCATGTATTTCATGTTTTGATGGAGGTAGTTGATTTGTGTCATGTATTTCATGTTTTGATGGGGGTAGTTGATTTGTGTCATGTATATCATGTTTTGATGGGGGGAGTTGATTTGTGTCATGTATTTCATGTTTTAATGGAGGGAGTTGATTTGTGTAATGTATTTCATGTTTTGATGGGGGTAGTTGATTTGTGTCAGGTATATCCTGTTCTGATGGGGGTAGTTGCTTTGTCTCATGTATTTCATGTTTTGATGGAGGATGTTGATTTGTGTCATGTATTTCATGTTTTGATGGAGGGAGTTGATTTGTGTAATGTATTTCATGTTTTGATTGAGGTAGTTGATTTGTGTCATGTATTTCATGTTTTGATGGAGGATGTTGATTTGTGTCATGTATTTCATGTTTTGATGGAGGGAGTTGATTTGTGTAATGTATTTCATGTTTTGATTGAGGTAGTTGATTTGTCTCATGTATTTCATGTTTTGATGGAGGTAGTTGATTTGTGTCATGTATTTCATGTTTTGATGGAGGATGTTGATTTGTGTCATGTGTTTCATGTTTTGATGGAGGATGTTGATTTGTGTCATGTATTTCATGTTTTGATGGAGGGAGTTGATTTGTGTCATGTATTTCATGTTTTGATGGAGGATGTTGATTTGTGTCATGTATTTCATGTTTTGATGGAGGATGTTGACATGTGTCATGTATTTCATGTTTTGATGGGGGTAGTTGATTTGTGTCATGTATATCATGTTTTGATGGGGGTAGTTGCTTTGTGTCATGTATTTCATGTTTTGATGGAGGATGTTGATTTGTGTCATGTATTTCATGTTTTGATGGAGGGAGTTGATTTGTCTCATGTATTTCATGTTTTGATGGAGGTAGTTGCTTTGTGTCATGTATTTCATGTTTTGATGGAGGATGTTGATTTGTGTCATGTGTTTCATGTGTTGATGGAGGTAGTTGATTTGTGTCATGTATTTCATGTTTTGATGGCGGATGTTGATATGTGTCATGTATTTCATGTTTTGATGGAGGTAGTTGCTTTGTGTCATGTATTTCATGTTTTGATGGAGGATGTTGATTTGTGTCATGTGTTTCATGTTTTGATGGAAGTAGTTGATTTGTGTCATGTATTTCATGTTTTGATGGAGGATGTTGATATGTGTCATGTATTTCATGTTTTGATGGAGGATGTTGATTTGTGTCATGTATTTCATGTTTTGATGGAGGGAGTTGATTTGTCTCATGTATTTCATGTTTTGATGGAGGTAGTTGCTTTGTGTCATGTATTTCATGTTTTGATGGAGGATGTTGATTTGTGTCATGTGTTTCATGTGTTGATGGAGGTAGTTGATTTGTGTCATGTATTTCATGTTTTGATGGCGGATGTTGATATGTGTCATGTATTTCATGTTTTGATGGAGGTAGTTGATTTGTGTCATGTATTTCATGTTTTGATGGAGGATGTTGATTTGTGTCATGTATTTCATGTTTTGATGGAGGATGTTGATTTGTGTCATGTATTTCATGTTTTGATGGAGGGAGTTGATTTGTGTCATGTATTTCATGTTTTGATGGAGGATGTTGATATGTGTCATGTATTTCATGTTTTGATGGAGGATGTTGATTTGTGCCATGTACTTCATGTTTTGATGGAGGGAGTTGATTTGTGTCATGTATTTCATGTTTTGATGGAGGTAGTTGAGTTGTGTCATGTATTTCATGTTTTGATGGAGGATGTTGATTTGTGTCATGTATTTCATGTTTTGATGGAGGTAGTTGATTTGTGTCATGTATTTCATGTTTTGATGGGGGTAGTTGATTTGTGTCATGTATATCATGTTTTGATGGGGGGAGTTGATTTGTGTCATGTATTTCATGTTTTGATGGAGGGAGTTGATTTGTGTAATGTATTTCATGTTTTGATGGGGGTAGTTGATTTGTGTCAGGTATATCCTGTTCTGATGGGGGTAGTTGCTTTGTCTCATGTATTTCATGTTTTGATGGAGGATGTTGATTTGTGTCATGTATTTCATGTTTTGATGGAGGGAGTTGATTTGTGTAATGTATTTCATGTTTTGATTGAGGTAGTTGATTTGTGTCATGTATTTCATGTTTTGATGGAGGATGTTGATTTGTGTCATGTATTTCATGTTTTGATGGAGGGAGTTGATTTGTGTAATGTATTTCATGTTTTGATTGAGGTAGTTGATTTGTCTCATGTATTTCATGTTTTGATTGAGGTAGTTGATTTGTGTCATGTATTTCATGTTTTGATGGAGGATGTTGATTTGTGTCATGTGTTTCATGTTTTGATGGAGGATGTTGATTTGTGTCATGTATTTCATGTTTTGATGGAGGGAGTTGATTTGTGTCATGTATTTCATGTTTTGATGGAGGATGTTGATTTGTGTCATGTATTTCATGTTTTGATGGAGGATGTTGACATGTGTCATGTATTTCATGTTTTGATGGGGGTAGTTGATTTGTGTCATGTATATCATGTTTTGATGGGGTAGTTGCTTTGTGTCATGTATTTCATGTTTTGATGGAGGATGTTGATTTGTGTCATGTATTTCATGTTTTGATGGAGGGAGTTGATTTGTCTCATGTATTTCATGTTTTGATGGAGGTAGTTGCTTTGTGTCATGTATTTCATGTTTTGATGGAGGATGTTGATTTGTGTCATGTATTTCATGTTTTGATGGAGGGAGTTGATTTGTGTCATGTATTTCATGTTTTGATGGAGGTAGTTGCTTTGTGTCATGTATTTCATGTTTTGATGGAGGATGTTGATTTGTGTCATGTGTTTCATGTTTTGATGGAAGTAGTTGATTTGTGTCATGTATTTCATGTTTTGATGGAGGATGTTGATATGTGTCATGTATTTCATGTTTTGATGGAGGATGTTGATTTGTGTCATGTATTTCATGTTTTGATGGAGGGAGTTGATTTGTCTCATGTATTTCATGTTTTGATGGAGGTAGTTGCTTTGTGTCATGTATTTCATGTTTTGATGGAGGATGTTGATTTGTGTCATGTGTTTCATGTGTTGATGGAGGTAGTTGATTTGTGTCATGTATTTCATGTTTTGATGGCGGATGTTGATATGTGTCATGTATTTCATGTTTTGATGGAGGTAGTTGCTTTGTGTCATGTATTTCATGTTTTGATGGAGGATGTTGATTTGTGTCATGTGTTTCATGTTTTGATGGAAGTAGTTGATTTGTGTCATGTATTTCATGTTTTGATGGAGGATGTTGATATGTGTCATGTATTTCATGTTTTGATGGAGGATGTTGATTTGTGTCATGTATTTCATGTTTTGATGGAGGGAGTTGATTTGTGTCATGTATTTCATGTTTTGATGGAGGTAGTTGATTTGTGTCATGTATTTCATGTTTTGATGGAGGATGTTGATTTGTGTCATGTGTTTCATGTTTTGATGGAGGTAGTTGATTTGTGTCATGTATTTCATGTTTTGATGGAGGATGTTGATATGTGTCATGTATTTCATGTTTTGATGGAGGTAGTTGATTTGTGTCATGTATTTCATGTTTTGATGGAGGTAGTTGATTTGTGTCATGTATTTCATGTTTTGATGGAGGATGTTGATTTGTGTCATGTATTTCATGTTTTGATGGAGGGAGTTGATTTGTGTCATGTATTTCATGTTTTGATGGAGGATGTTGATTGTGTGTCATGTATGTGTCATGTATGTTTTGATGGAGGATGTTGATTTGTGTCATGTACTTCATGTTTTGATGGAGGGAGTTGATTTGTGTCATGTATTTCATGTTTTGATGGAGGTAGTTGAGTTGTGTCATGTATTTCATGTTTTGATGGAGGATGTTGATTTGTGTCATGTATTTCATGTTTTGATGGAGGTAGTTGATTTGTGTCATGTATTTCATGTTTTGATGGAGGTAGTTGATTTGTGTCATGTATTTCATGTTTTGATGGAGGGAGTTGATTTGTGTCATGTATTTCATGTTTTGATGGAGGATGTTGATATGTGTCATGTATTTCATGTTTTGATGGGGGTAGTTGATTTGTGTCATGTATATCATGTTTTGATGGGGGGAGTTGATTTGTGTCATGTATTTCATGTTTTGATGGAGGGAGTTGATTTGTGCAATGTATTTCATGTTTTGATGGGGGTAGTTGATTTGTGTCAGGTATATCCTGTTCTGATGGGGGTAGTTGCTTTGTCTCATGTATTTCATGTTTTGATGGAGGATGTTGATTTGTGTCATGTATTTCATGTTTTGATGGAGGGAGTTGATTTGTGTAATGTATTTCATGTTTTGATTGAGGTAGTTGATTTGTGTCATGTATTTCATGTTTTGATGGAGGATGTTGATTTGTGTCATGTATTTCATGTTTTGATGGAGGGAGTTGATTTGTGTCATGTATTTCATGTTTTGATGGAGGATGTTGATTTGTGTCATGTATTTCATGTTTTGATGGAGGATGTTGACATGTGTCATGTATTTCATGTTTTGATGGGGGTAGTTGATTTGTGTCATGTATATCATGTTTTGATGGGGTAGTTGCTTTGTGTCATGTATTTCATGTTTTGATGGAGGATGTTGATTTGTGTCATGTATTTCATGTTTTGATGGAGGGAGTTGATTTGTGTCATGTATTTCATGTTTTGATGGAGGTAGTTGATTTGTGTCATGTATTTCATGTTTTGATGGAGGATGTTGATTTGTGTCATGTATTTCATGTTTTGATGGAGGGAGTTGATTTGTGTCATGTATTTCATGTTTTGATGGAGGTAGTTGCTTTGTGTCATGTATTTCATGTTTTGATGGAGGATGTTGATTTGTGTCATGTATTTCATGTTTTGATGGAGGTAGTTGATTTGTGTCATGTATTTCATGTTTTGATGGAGGATGTTGATATGTGTCATGTATTTCATGTTTTGATGGAGGTAGTTGATTTGTGTCATGTATTTCATGTTTTGATGGAGGTAGTTGATTTGTGTCATGTATTTCATGTTTTGATGGAGGATGTTGATTTGTGTCATGTATTTCATGTTTTGATGGAGGGAGTTGATTTGTGTCATGTATTTCATGTTTTGATGGAGGATGTTGATTTGTGTCATGTATTTCATGTTTTGATGGAGGGAGTTGATTTGTGTCATGTATTTCATGTTTTGATGGAGGATGTTGATATGTGTCATGTATTTCATGTTTTGATGGAGGATGTTGATTTGTGTCATGTATTTCATGTTTTGATGGAGGGAGTTGATTTGTGTCATGTATTTCATGTTTTGATGGAGGTAGTTGAGTTGTGTCATGTATTTCATGTTTTGATGGAGGATGTTGATTTGTGTCATGTATTTCATGTTTTGATGGAGGTAGTTGATTTGTGTCATGTATTTCATGTTTTGATGGAGGTAGTTGATTTGTGTCATGTATTTCATGTTTTGATGGAGGGAGTTGATTTGTGCCATGTATTTCATGTTTTGATGGAGGTAGATGATTTGTGTCATGTATTTCATGTTTTGATGGAGGTAGTTGATTTGTGTCATGTATTTCATGTTTTGATGGAGGGAGTTGATTTGTGTCATGTATTTCATGTTTTGATGGAGGATGTTGATATGTGTCATGTATTTCATGTTTTGATGGGGGTAGTTGATTTGTGTCATGTATATCCTGTTTTGATGGGGTATTTGCTTTGTGTCATGTATTTCATGTTTTGATGGAGGATGTTGATTTGTGTCATGTATTTCATGTTTTGATGGAGGGAGTTGATTTGTGTCATGTATTTCATGTTTTGATGGAGGTAGTTGATTTGTGTCATGTATTTCATGTTTTGATGGAGGTAGTTGATTTGTGTCATGTATTTCATGTTTTGATGGAGGGAGTTGATTTGTGTCATGTATTTCATGTTTTGATGGAGGTAGTTGATTTGTGTCATGTATTTCATGTTTTGATGGAGGTAGTTGATTTGTGTCATGTATTTCATGTTTTGATGGAGGGAGTTGATTTGTGTCATGTATTTCATGTTTTGATGGAGGATGTTGATATGTGTCATGTATTTCATGTTTTGATGGGGGTAGTTGATTTGTGTCAGGTATATCCTGTTCTGATAGGGGTATTTGCTTTGTCTCATGTATTTCATGTTTTGATGGAGGATGTTGATTTGTGTCATGTATTTCATGTTTTGATGGAGGGAGTTGATTTGTGTAATGTATTTCATGTTTTGATTGAGGTAGTTGATTTGTGTCATGTATTTCATGTTTTGATGGAGGATGTTGATTTGTGTCATGTATTTCATGTTTTGATGGAGGGAGTTGATTTGTGTAATGTATTTCATGTTTTGATTGAGGTAGTTGATTTGTCTCATGTATTTCATGTTTTGATGGAGGTAGTTGATTTGTGTCATGTATTTCATGTTTTGATGGAGGATGTTGATTTGTGTCATGTATTTCATGTTTTGATGGAGGATGTTGATATGTGTCATGTATTTCATGTTTTGATGGAGGTAGTTGATTTGTGTCATGTATTTCATGTTTTGATGGAGGTAGTTGATTTGTGTCATGTATTTCATGTTTTGATGGAGGATGTTGATTTGTGTCATGTGTTTCATGTTTTGATGGAGGATGTTGATTTGTGTCATGTATTTCATGTTTTGATGGAGGATGTTGATTTGTGTCATGTATTTCATGTTTTGATGGAGGATGTTGATTTGTGTCATGTATTTCATGTTTTGATGGAGGATGTTGACATGTGTCATGTATTTCATGTTTTGATGGGGGTAGTTGATTTGTGTCATGTATTTCATGTTTTGATGGGGGTAGTTGATTTGTGTCATGTATATCATGTTTTGATGGGGGTAGTTGCTTTGTGTCATGTATTTCATGTTTTGATGGAGGATGTTGATTTGTGTCATGTATTTCATGTTTTGATGGAGGGAGTTGATTTGTCTCATGTATTTCATGTTTTGATGGAGGTAGTTGCTTTGTGTCATGTATTTCATGTTTTGATGGAGGATGTTGATTTGTGTCATGTATTTCATGTTTTGATGGAGGTAGTTGATTTGTGTCATGTATTTCATGTTTTGATGGAGGATGTTGATTTGTGTCATGTATTTCATGTTTTGATGGAGGGAGTTGATTTGTGTCATGTATTTCATGTTTTGATGGAGGATGTTGATTTGTGTCATGTATTTCATGTTTTGATGGAGGGAGTTGATTTGTGTCATGTATTTCATGTTTTGATGGAGGATGTTGATATGTGTCATGTATTTCATGTTTTGATGGAGGATGTTGATTTGTGTCATGTACTTCATGTTTTGATGGAGGGAGTTGATTTGTGTCATGTATTTCATGTTTTGATGGAGGTAGTTGAGTTGTGTCATGTATTTCATGTTTTGATGGAGGATGTTGATTTGTGTCATGTATTTCATGTTTTGATGGAGGTAGTTGATTTGTGTCATGTATTTCATGTTTTGATGGAGGTAGTTGATTTGTGTCATGTATTTCATGTTTTGATGGAGGGAGTTGATTTGTGCCATGTATTTCATGTTTTGATGGAGGTAGATGATTTGTCTCATGTATTTCATGTTTTGATGGAGGTAGTTGATTTGTGTCATGTATTTCATGTTTTGATGGAGGGAGTTGATTTGTGTCATGTATTTCATGTTTTGATGGAGGATGTTGATATGTGTCATGTATTTCATGTTTTGATGGGGGTAGTTGATTTGTGTCAGGTATATCCTGTTCTGATGGGGGTAGTTGCTTTGTCTCATGTATTTCATGTTTTGATGGAGGATGTTGATTTGTGTCATGTATTTCATGTTTTGATGGAGGATGTTGATTTGTGTCATGTATTTCATGTTTTGATGGAGGTAGTTGATTTGTGTCATGTATTTCATGTTTTGATGGAGGATGTTGATTTGTGTCATGTATTTCATGTTTTGATGGAGGGAGTTGATTTGTGTAATGTATTTCATGTTTTGATTGAGGTAGTTGATTTGTCTCATGTATTTCATGTTTTGATGGAGGTAGTTGATTTGTGTCATGTATTTCATGTTTTGATGGAGGATGTTGATTTGTGTCATGTATTTCATGTTTTGATGGAGGATGTTGATTTGTGTCATGTATTTCATGTTTTGATGGAGGTAGTTGATTTGTGTCATGTATTTCATGTTTTGATGGAGGTAGTTGATTTGTGTCATGTATTTCATGTTTTGATGGAGGATGTTGATTTGTGTCATGTATTTCATGTTTTGATGGAGGATGTTGATTTGTGTCATGTATTTCATGTTTTGATGGAGGATGTTTGTGTCATGTATTTCATGTTTTGATAGTTGATTTGTGTCATGTATATCATGTTGATTTGTGTCATGTATTTCATGTTTTGATGGAGGATGTTGATTTGTGTCATGTATTTCATGTTTTGATGGAGGGAGTTGATTTGTGTCATGTATTTCATGTTTTGATGGAGGTAGTTGATTTGTGTCATGTATTTCATGTTTTGATGGAGGGAGTTGATTTGTGTCATGTATTTCATGTTTTGATGGAGGTAGATGATTTGTGTCATGTATTTCATGTTTTGATGGAGGTAGTTGATTTGTGTCATGTATTTCATGTTTTGATGGAGGGAGTTGATTTGTGTCATGTATTTCATGTTTTGATGGAGGATGTTGATATGTGTCATGTATTTCATGTTTTGATGGGGGTAGTTGATTTGTGTCAGGTATATCCTGTTCTGATGGGGGTAGTTGCTTTGTCATGTATTTCATGTTTTGATGGAGGATGTTGATTTGTGTCATGTATTTCATGTTTTGATGGAGGGAGTTGATTTGTGTAATGTATTTCATGTTTTGATTGAGGTAGTTGATTTGTGTCATGTATTTCATGTTTTGATGGAGGATGTTGATTTGTGTCATGTATTTCATGTTTTGATGGAGGGAGTTGATTTGTGTAATGTATTTCATGTTTTGATTGAGGTAGTTGATTTGTCTCATGTATTTCATGTTTTGATGGAGGTAGTTGATTTGTGTCATGTATTTCATGTTTTGATGGAGGATGTTGATTTGTGTCATGTATTTCATGTTTTGATGGAGGATGTTGATTTGTGTCATGTATTTCATGTTTTGATGGAGGATGTTGATTTGTGTCATGTATTTCATGTTTTGATGGAGGTAGTTGATTTGTGTCATGTATTTCATGTTTTGATGGAGGATGTTGATTTGTGTCATGTGTTTCATGTTTTGATGGAGGATGTTGATTTGTGTCATGTATTTCATGTTTTGATGGAGGATGTTGATTTGTGTCATGTATTTCATGTTTTGATGGGGGTAGTTGATTTGTGTCATGTATATCATGTTTTGATGGGGTAGTTGCTTTGTGTCATGTATTTCATGTTTTGATGGAGGATGTTGATTTGTGTCATGTATTTCATGTTTTGATGGAGGGAGTTGATTTGTGTCATGTATTTCATGTTTTGATGGAGGTAGTTGCTTTGTGTCATGTATTTCATGTTTTGATGGAGGATGTTGATTTGTGTCATGTATTTCATGTTTTGATGGAGGGAGTTGATTTGTCTCATGTATTTCATGTTTTGATGGAGGTAGTTGCTTTGTGTCATGTATTTCATGTTTTGATGGAGGATGTTGATTTGTGTCATGTGTTTCATGTTTTGATGGAGGTAGTTGATTTGTGTCATGTATTTCATGTTTTGATGGAGGATGTTGATATGTGTCATGTATTTCATGTTTTGATGGAGGTAGTTGATTTGTGTCATGTATTTCATGTTTTGATGGAGGTAGTTGATTTGTGTCATGTATTTCATGTTTTGATGGAGGATGTTGATTTGTGTCATGTATTTCATGTTTTGATGGAGGGAGTTGATTTGTGTCATGTATTTCATGTTTTGATGGAGGATGTTGATTTGTGTCATGTATTTCATGTTTTGATGGAGGGAGTTGATTTGTGTCATGTATTTCATGTTTTGATGGAGGATGTTGATATGTGTCATGTATTTCATGTTTTGATTGAGGATGTTGATTTGTGTCATGTACTTCATGTTTTGATGGAGGGAGTTGATTTGTGTCATGTATTTCATGTTTTGATTGAGGTAGTTGAGTGGTGTCATGTATTTCATGTTTTGATGGAGGATGTTGATTTGTGTCATGTATTTCATGTTTTGATGGAGGTAGTTGATTTGTGTCATGTATTTCATGTTTTGATGGAGGTAGTTGATTTGTGTCATGTATTTCATGTTTTGATGGAGGGAGTTGATTTGTGCCATGTATTTCATGTTTTGATGGAGGTAGATGATTTGTCTCATGTATTTCATGTTTTGATGGAGGTAGTTGATTTGTGTCATGTATTTCATGTTTTGATGGAGGGAGTTGATTTGTGTCATGTATTTCATGTTTTGATGGAGGATGTTGATATGTGTCATGTATTTCATGTTTTGATGGGGGTAGTTGATTTGTGTCAGGTATATCCTGTTCTGATAGGGGTATTTGCTTTGTCTCATGTATTTCATGTTTTGATGGAGGATGTTGATTTGTGTCATGTATTTCATGTTTTGATGGAGGGAGTTGATTTGTGTAATGTATTTCATGTTTTGATTGAGGTAGTTGAATTGTGTCATGTATTTCATGTTTTGATGGAGGTAGTTGATTTGTGTCATGTATTTCATGTTTTGATGGAGGGAGTTGATTTGTGCCATGTATTTCATGTTTTGATGGAGGTAGATGATTTGTCTCATGTATTTCATGTTTTGATGGAGGTAGTTGATTTGTGTCATGTATTTCATGTTTTGATGGAGGGAGTTGATTTGTGTCATGTATTTCATGTTTTGATGGAGGATGTTGATATGTGTCATGTATTTCATGTTTTGATGGGGGTAGTTGATTTGTGTCAGGTATATCCTGTTTTGATGGGGTAGTTGCTTTGTCTCATGTATTTCATGTTTTGATGGAGGATGTTGATTTGTGTCATGTATTTCATGTTTTGATGGAGGGAGTTGATTTGTGTCATGTATTTCATGTTTTGATTGAGGTAGTTGATTTGTGTCATGTATTTCATGTTTTGATGGAGGATGTTGATTTGTGTCATGTATTTCATGTTTTGATGGAGGGAGTTGATTTGTGTAATGTATTTCATGTTTTGATTGAGGTAGTTGATTTGTCTCATGTATTTCATGTTTTGATGGAGGTAGTTGATTTGTGTCATGTATTTCATGTTTTGATGGAGGATGTTGATTTGTGTCATGTATTTCATGTTTTGATGGAGGATGTTGATATGTGTCATGTATTTCATGTTTTGATGGAGGTAGTTGATTTGTGTCATGTATTTCATGTTTTGATGGAGGTAGTTGATTTGTGTCATGTATTTCATGTTTTGATGGAGGATGTTGATTTGTGTCATGTGTTTCATGTTTTGATGGAGGATGTTGATTTGTGTCATGTATTTCATGTTTTGATGGAGGATGTTGATTTGTGTCATGTATTTCATGTTTTGATGGAGGATGTTGATTTGTGTAATGTATTTCATGTTTTGATGGAGGATGTTGACATGTGTCATGTATTTCATGTTTTGATGGGGGTAGTTGATTTGTGTCATGTATTTCATGTTTTGATGGGGGTAGTTGATTTGTGTCATGTATATCATGTTTTGATGGGGGTAGTTGCTTTGTGTCATGTATTTCATGTTTTGATGGAGGATGTTGATTTGTGTCATGTATTTCATGTTTTGATGGAGGGAGTTGATTTGTCTCATGTATTTCATGTTTTGATGGAGGTAGTTGCTTTGTGTCATGTATTTCATGTTTTGATGGAGGATGTTGATTTGTGTCATGTGTTTCATGTTTTGATGGAGGTAGTTGATTTGTGTCATGTATTTCATGTTTTGATGGAGGATGTTGATTTGTGTCATGTATTTCATGTTTTGATGGAGGGAGTTGATTTGTGTCATGTATTTCATGTTTTGATGGAGGATGTTGATTTGTGTCATGTATTTCATGTTTTGATGGAGGGAGTTGATTTGTGTCATGTATTTCATGTTTTGATGGAGGATGTTGATATGTGTCATGTATTTCATGTTTTGATTGAGGATGTTGATTTGTGTCATGTACTTCATGTTTTGATGGAGGGAGTTGATTTGTGTCATGTATTTCATGTTTTGATGGAGGTAGTTGAGTTGTGTCATGTATTTCATGTTTTGATGGAGGATGTTGATTTGTGTCATGTATTTCATGTTTTGATGGAGGTAGTTGATTTGTGTCATGTATTTCATGTTTTGATGGAGGTAGTTGATTTGTGTCATGTATTTCATGTTTTGATGGAGGGAGTTGATTTGTGCCATGTATTTCATGTTTTGATGGAGGTAGATGATTTGTCTCATGTATTTCATGTTTTGATGGAGGTAGTTGATTTGTGTCATGTATTTCATGTTTTGATGGAGGGAGTTGATTTGTGTCATGTATTTCATGTTTTGATGGAGGATGTTGATATGTGTCATGTATTTCATGTTTTGATGGGGTGTCATGTACTTCATGTTTTGTTGATTTGTGTCAGGTATATCCTGTTCTGATGGGGGTAGTTGCTTTGTCTCATGTATTTCATGTTTTGATGGAGGATGTTGATTTGTGTCATGTATTTCATGTTTTGATGGAGGGAGTTGATTTGTGTAATGTATTTCATGTTTTGATTGAGGTAGTTGATTTGTGTCATGTATTTCATGTTTTGATGGAGGATGTTGATTTGTGTCATGTATTTCATGTTTTGATGGAGGGAGTTGATTTGTGTAATGTATTTCATGTTTTGATTGAGGTAGTTGATTTGTCTCATGTATTTCATGTTTTGATGGAGGTAGTTGATTTGTGTCATGTATTTCATGTTTTGATGGAGGATGTTGATTTGTGTCATGTATTTCATGTTTTGATGGAGGATGTTGATATGTGTCATGTATTTCATGTTTTGATGGAGGTAGTTGATTTGTGTCATGTATTTCATGTTTTGATGGAGGTAGTTGATTTGTGTCATGTATTTCATGTTTTGATGGAGGATGTTGATTTGTGTCATGTGTTTCATGTTTTGATGGAGGATGTTGATTTGTGTCATGTATTTCATGTTTTGATGGAGGGAGTTGATTTGTGTCATGTATTTCATGTTTTGATGGAGGATGTTGATTTGTGTCATGTATTTCATGTTTTGATGGAGGATGTTGACATGTGTCATGTATTTCATGTTTTGATGGGGGTAGTTGATTTGTGTCATGTATATCATGTTTTGATGGGGGTAGTTGCTTTGTGTCATGTATTTCATGTTTTGATGGAGGATGTTGATTTGTGTCATGTATTTCATGTTTTGATGGAGGTAGTTGATTTGTGTCATGTATTTCAAGTTTTGATGGAGGGAGTTGATTTGTGTCATGTATTTCATGTTTTGATGGAGGATGTTGATATGTGTCATGTATTTCATGTTTTGATGGAGGTAGTTGATTTGTGTCATGTATTTCATGTTTTGATGGAGGATGTTGATTTGTGTCATGTATTTCATGTTTTGATGGAGGATGTTGATTTGTGTCATGTATTTCATGTTTTGATGGAGGGAGTTGATTTGTGTCATGTATTTCATGTTTTGATGGAGGATGTTGATTTGTGTCATGTATTTCATGTTTTGATGGAGGGAGTTGATTTGTGTCATGTATTTCATGTTTTGATGGAGGATGTTGATATGTGTCATGTATTTCATGTTTTGATGGAGGATGTTGATTTGTGTCATGTACTTCATGTTTTGATGGAGGGAGTTGATTTGTGTCATGTATTTCATGTTTTGATGGAGGTAGTTGAGTTGTGTCATGTATTTCATGTTTTGATGGAGGATGTTGATTTGTGTCATGTATTTCATGTTTTGATGGAGGGAGTTGATTTGTGTCATTTATTTCATGTTTTGATGGAGGTAGTTGAGTTGTGTCATGTATTTCATGTTTTGATGGAGGATGTTGATTTGTGTCATGTATTTCATGTTTTGATGGAGGTAGTTGATTTGTGTCATGTATTTCATGTTTTGATGGAGGGAGTTGATTTGTGTCATGTATTTCATGTTTTGATGGAGGATGTTGATATGTGTCATGTATTTCATGTTTTGATGGGGGTAGTTGATTTGTGTCAGGTATATCCTGTTCTGATGGGGGTAGTTGCTTTGTCTCATGTATTTCATGTTTTGATGGAGGATGTTGATTTGTGTCATGTATTTCATGTTTTGATGGAGGATGTTGATTTGTGTCATGTGTTTCATGTTTTGATGGAGGATGTTGATTTGTGTCATGTATTTCATGTTTTGATGGAGGGAGTTGATTTGTGTCATGTATTTCATGTTTTGATGGAGGATGTTGATTTGTGTCATGTATTTCATGTTTTGATGGAGGATGTTGACATGTGTCATGTATTTCATGTTTTGATGGGGGTAGTTGATTTGTGTCATGTATATCATGTTTTGATGGGGGTAGTTGCTTTGTGTCATGTATTTCATGTTTTGATGGAGGATGTTGATTTGTGTCATGTATTTCATGTTTTGATGGAGGTAGTTGATTTGTGTCATGTATTTCATGTTTTGATGGAGGGAGTTGATTTGTGTCATGTATTTCATGTTTTGATGGAGGATGTTGATATGTGTCATGTATTTCATGTTTTGATGGAGGTAGTTGATTTGTGTCATGTATTTCATGTTTTGATGGAGGATGTTGATTTGTGTCATGTATTTCATGTTTTGATGGAGGATGTTGATTTGTGTCATGTATTTCATGTTTTGATGGAGGGAGTTGATTTGTGTCATGTATTTCATGTTTTGATGGAGGATGTTGATTTGTGTCATGTATTTCATGTTTTGATGGAGGGAGTTGATTTGTGTCATGTATTTCATGTTTTGATGGAGGATGTTGATATGTGTCATGTATTTCATGTTTTGATGGAGGATGTTGATTTGTGTCATGTACTTCATGTTTTGATGGAGGGAGTTGATTTGTGTCATGTATTTCATGTTTTGATGGAGGTAGTTGAGTTGTGTCATGTATTTCATGTTTTGATGGAGGATGTTGATTTGTGTCATGTATTTCATGTTTTGATGGAGGGAGTTGATTTGTGTCATGTATTTCATGTTTTGATGGAGGTAGTTGAGTTGTGTCATGTATTTCATGTTTTGATGGAGGATGTTGATTTGTGTCATGTATTTCATGTTTTGATGGAGGTAGTTGATTTGTGTCATGTATTTCATGTTTTGATGGAGGTAGTTGATTTGTGTCATGTATTTCATGTTTTGATGGAGGATGTTGATTTGTGTCATGTATTTCATGTTTTGATGGAGGATGTTGATTTGTGTCATGTATTTCATGTTTTGATGGAGGATGTTGATTTGTGTCATGTATTTCATGTTTTGATGGAGGATGTTGATTTGTGTCATGTATTTCATGTTTTGATGGAGGATGTTGATTTGTGTCATGTATTTCATGTATTTCATGTTTTGATGGAGGATGTTGATTTGTGTCATGTATTTCATGTTTTGATGGGGGTAGTTGATTTGTGTCATGTATTTCATGTTTTGATGTTGATTTGTGTCATGTCATGTTTTGATGGAGGAGTTGATTTGTGTCATGTATTTCATGTTTTGATGGAGGATGTTGATTTGTGTCATGTATTTCATGTTTTGATGGAGGGAGTTGATTTGTGTCATGTATTTCATGTTTTGATGGAGGATGTTGATATGTGTCATGTATTTCATGTTTTGATTGAGGATGTTGATTTGTGTCATGTACTTCATGTTTTGATGGAGGGAGTTGATTTGTGTCATGTATTTCATGTTTTGATGGAGGTAGTTGATTTGTGTCATGTATTTCATGTTTTGATGGAGGATGTTGATTTGTGTCATGTATTTCATGTTTTGATGGAGGTAGTTGATTTGTGTCATGTATTTCATGTTTTGATGGAGGATGTTGACATGTGTCATGTATTTCATGTTTTGATGGGGGTAGTTGATTTGTGTCATGTATATCATGTTTTGATGGGGGTAGTTGCTTTGTGTCATGTATTTCATGTTTTGATGGAGGATGTTGATTTGTGTCATGTATTTCATGTTTTGATGGAGGTAGTTGATTTGTGTCATGTATTTCAAGTTTTGATGGAGGGAGTTGATTTGTGTCATGTATTTCATGTTTTGATGGAGGATGTTGATATGTGTCATGTATTTCATGTTTTGATGGAGGTAGTTGATTTGTGTCATGTATTTCATGTTTTGATGGAGGATGTTGATTTGTGTCATGTATTTCATGTTTTGATGGAGGATGTTGATTTGTGTCATGTATTTCATGTTTTGATGGAGGGAGTTGATTTGTGTCATGTATTTCATGTTTTGATGGAGGATGTTGATTTGTGTCATGTATTTCATGTTTTGATGGAGGGAGTTGATTTGTGTCATGTATTTCATGTTTTGATGGAGGATGTTGATATGTGTCATGTATTTCATGTTTTGATGGAGGATGTTGATTTGTGTCATGTACTTCATGTTTTGATGGAGGGAGTTGATTTGTGTCATGTATTTCATGTTTTGATGGAGGTAGTTGAGTTGTGTCATGTATTTCATGTTTTGATGGAGGATGTTGATTTGTGTCATGTATTTCATGTTTTGATGGAGGGAGTTGATTTGTGTCATGTATTTCATGTTTTGATGGAGGTAGTTGAGTTGTGTCATGTATTTCATGTTTTGATGGAGGATGTTGATTTGTGTCATGTATTTCATGTTTTGATGGAGGTAGTTGATTTGTGTCATGTATTTCATGTTTTGATGGAGGGAGTTGATTTGTGTCATGTATTTCATGTTTTGATGGAGGATGTTGATATGTGTCATGTATTTCATGTTTTGATGGGGGTAGTTGATTTGTGTCAGGTATATCCTGTTCTGATGGGGGTAGTTGCTTTGTCTCATGTATTTCATGTTTTGATGGAGGATGTTGATTTGTGTCATGTATTTCATGTTTTGATGGAGGATGTTGATTTGTGTCATGTATTTCATGTTTTGATGGAGGATGTTGATATGTGTCATGTATTTCATGTTTTGATGGAGGTAGTTGATTTGTGTCATGTATTTCATGTTTTGATGGAGGTAGTTGATTTGTGTCATGTATTTCATGTTTTGATGGAGGATGTTGATTTGTGTCATGTGTTTCATGTTTTGATGGAGGATGTTGATTTGTGTCATGTATTTCATGTTTTGATGGAGGATGTTGATTTGTGTCATGTATTTCATGTTTTGATGGAGGATGTTGATTTGTGTCATGTATTTCATGTTTTGATGGAGGATGTTGACATGTGTCATGTATTTCATGTTTTGATGGGGGTAGTTGATTTGTGTCATGTATATCATGTTTTGATGGGGGTAGTTGATTTGTGTCATGTATTTCATGTTTTGATGGGGGTAGTTGCTTTGTGTCATGTATTTCATGTTTTGATGGAGGATGTTGATTTGTGTCATGTATTTCATGTTTTGATGGAGGGAGTTGATTTGTGTCATGTATTTCATGTTTTGATGGAGGATGTTGATATGTGTCATGTATTTCATGTTTTGATGGAGGATGTTGATTTGTGTCATGTACTTCATGTTTTGATGGAGGGAGTTGATTTGTGTCATGTATTTCATGTTTTGATGGAGGTAGTTGATTTGTGTCATGTATTTCATGTTTTGATGGAGGATGTTGATTTGTGTCATGTATTTCATGTTTTGATGGAGGGAGTTGATTTGTGTCATGTATTTCATGTTTTGATGGAGGTAGTTGATTTGTGTCATGTATTTCATGTTTTGATGGAGGGAGTTGATTTGTGCCATGTATTTCATGTTTTGATGGAGGTAGATGATTTGTGTCATGTATTTCATGTTTTGATGGAGGTAGTTGATTTGTGTCATGTATTTCATGTTTTGATGGAGGTAGTTGATTTGTGTCATGTATTTCATGTTTTGATGGAGGGAGTTGATTTGTGCCATGTATTTCATGTTTTGATGGAGGTAGATGATTTGTCTCATGTATTTCATGTTTTGATGGAGGTAGTTGATTTGTGTCATGTATTTCATGTTTTGATGGAGGGAGTTGATTTGTGTCATGTATTTCATGTTTTGATGGAGGATGTTGATATGTGTCATGTATTTCATGTTTTGATTGAGGATGTTGATTTGTGTCATGTACTTCATGTTTTGATGGGGGTAGTTGATTTGTGTCAGGTATATCCTGTTCTGATGGGGGTAGTTGCTTTGTCTCATGTATTTCATGTTTTGATGGAGGATGTTGATTTGTGTCATGTATTTCATGTTTTGATGGAGGGAGTTGATTTGTGTAATGTATTTCATGTTTTGATTGAGGTAGTTGATTTGTGTCATGTATTTCATGTTTTGATGGAGGATGTTGATTTGTGTCATGTATTTCATGTTTTGATGGAGGGAGTTGATTTGTGTAATGTATTTCATGTTTTGATTGAGGTAGTTGATTTGTCTCATGTATTTCATGTTTTGATGGAGGTAGTTGATTTGTGTCATGTATTTCATGTTTTGATGGAGGATGTTGATTTGTGTCATGTATTTCATGTTTTGATGGAGGATGTTGATATGTGTCATGTATTTCATGTTTTGATGGAGGTAGTTGATTTGTGTCATGTATTTCATGTTTTGATGGAGGTAGTTGATTTGTGTCATGTATTTCATGTTTTGATGGAGGATGTTGATTTGTGTCATGTGTTTCATGTTTTGATGGAGGATGTTGATTTGTGTCATGTATTTCATGTTTTGATGGAGGGAGTTGATTTGTGTCATGTATTTCATGTTTTGATGGAGGATGTTGATTTGTGTCATGTATTTCATGTTTTGATGGAGGATGTTGACATGTGTCATGTATTTCATGTTTTGATGGGGGTAGTTGATTTGTGTCATGTATATCATGTTTTGATGGGGGTAGTTGCTTTGTGTCATGTATTTCATGTTTTGATGGAGGATGTTGATTTGTGTCATGTATTTCATGTTTTGATGGAGGTAGTTGATTTGTGTCATGTATTTCAAGTTTTGATGGAGGGAGTTGATTTGTGTCATGTATTTCATGTTTTGATGGAGGATGTTGATATGTGTCATGTATTTCATGTTTTGATGGAGGAGTTGATTTGTGTCATGTATTTCATGTTTTGATGGAGGATGTTGATTTGTGTCATGTATTTCATGTTTTGATGGAGGATGTTGATTTGTGTCATGTATTTCATGTTTTGATGGAGGGAGTTGATTTGTGTCATGTATTTCATGTTTTGATGGAGGATGTTGATTTGTGTCATGTATTTCATGTTTTGATGGAGGGAGTTGATTTGTGTCATGTATTTCATGTTTTGATGGAGGATGTTGATATGTGTCATGTATTTCATGTTTTGATGGAGGATGTTGATTTGTGTCATGTACTTCATGTTTTGATGGAGGGAGTTGATTTGTGTCATGTATTTCATGTTTTGATGGAGGTAGTTGAGTTGTGTCATGTATTTCATGTTTTGATGGAGGATGTTGATTTGTGTCATGTATTTCATGTTTTGATGGAGGTAGTTGATTTGTGTCATGTATTTCATGTTTTGATGGAGGTAGTTGATTTGTGTCATGTATTTCATGTTTTGATGGAGGGATGTTGATTTGTGCCATGTATTTCATGTTTTGATGGAGGTAGATGATTTGTGTCATGTATTTCATGTTTTGATGGAGGTAGTTGATTTGTGTCATGTATTTCATGTTTTGATGGAGGTAGTTGATTTGTGTCATGTATTTCATGTTTTGATGGAGGAGTTGATTTGTGTCATGTATTTCATGTTTTGATGGAGGTAGTTGATTTGTGTCATGTATTTCATGTTTTGATGGAGGTAGTTGATTTGTGTCATGTATTTCATGTTTTGATGGAGGGAGTTGATTTGTGTCATGTATTTCATGTTTTGATGGAGGATGTTGATATGTGTCATGTATTTCATGTTTTGATTGAGGATGTTGATTTGTGTCATGTACTTCATGTTTTGATGGGGGTAGTTGATTTGTGTCAGGTATATCCTGTTCTGATGGGGGTAGTTGCTTTGTCTCATGTATTTCATGTTTTGATGGAGGATGTTGATTTGTGTCATGTATTTCATGTTTTGATGGAGGGAGTTGATTTGTGTAATGTATTTCATGTTTTGATTGAGGTAGTTGATTTGTGTCATGTATTTCATGTTTTGATGGAGGATGTTGATTTGTGTCATGTATTTCATGTTTTGATGGAGGGAGTTGATTTGTGTAATGTATTTCATGTTTTGATTGAGGTAGTTGATTTGTCTCATGTATTTCATGTTTTGATGGAGGTAGTTGATTTGTGTCATGTATTTCATGTTTTGATGGAGGATGTTGATTTGTGTCATGTATTTCATGTTTTGATGGAGGATGTTGATATGTGTCATGTATTTCATGTTTTGATGGAGGTAGTTGATTTGTGTCATGTATTTCATGTTTTGATGGAGGTAGTTGATTTGTGTCATGTATTTCATGTTTTGATGGAGGATGTTGATTTGTGTCATGTGTTTCATGTTTTGATGGAGGATGTTGATTTGTGTCATGTATTTCATGTTTTGATGGAGGGAGTTGATTTGTGTCATGTATTTCATGTTTTGATGGAGGATGTTGATTTGTGTCATGTATTTCATGTTTTGATGGAGGATGTTGACATGTGTCATGTATTTCATGTTTTGATGGGGGTAGTTGATTTGTGTCATGTATATCATGTTTTGATGGGGGTAGTTGCTTTGTGTCATGTATTTCATGTTTTGATGGAGGATGTTGATTTGTGTCATGTATTTCATGTTTTGATGGAGGTAGTTGATTTGTGTCATGTATTTCATGTTTTGATGGAGGGAGTTGATTTGTGTCATGTATTTCATGTTTTGATGGAGGATGTTGATATGTGTCATGTATTTCATGTTTTGATGGAGGATGTTGATTTGTGTCATGTATTTCATGTTTTGATGGAGGATGTTGATTTGTGTCATGTATTTCATGTTTTGATGGAGGATGTTGATTTGTGTCATGTATTTCATGTTTTGATGGAGGGAGTTGATTTGTGTCATGTATTTCATGTTTTGATGGAGGATGTTGATTTGTGTCATGTATTTCATGTTTTGATGGAGGGAGTTGATTTGTGTCATGTATTTCATGTTTTGATGGAGGATGTTGATATGTGTCATGTATTTCATGTTTTGATGGAGGATGTTGATTTGTGTCATGTACTTCATGTTTTGATGGAGGGAGTTGATTTGTGTCATGTATTTCATGTTTTGATGGAGGTAGTTGAGTTGTGTCATGTATTTCATGTTTTGATGGAGGATGTTGATTTGTGTCATGTATTTCATGTTTTGATGGAGGGAGTTGATTTGTGTCATTTATTTCATGTTTTGATGGAGGTAGTTGAGTTGTGTCATGTATTTCATGTTTTGATGGAGGATGTTGATTTGTGTCATGTATTTCATGTTTTGATGGAGGTAGTTGATTTGTGTCATGTATTTCATGTTTTGATGGAGGGAGTTGATTTGTGTCATGTATTTCATGTTTTGATGGAGGATGTTGATATGTGTCATGTATTTCATGTTTTGATGGGGGTAGTTGATTTGTGTCATGTATTATCATGTTTTGATGGAGGTAGTTGATTTGTGTCATGTATTTCATGTTTTGATGGAGGATGTTGATTTGTGTCATGTATTTCATGTTTTGATGGAGGATGTTGATTTGTGTCATGTATTTCATGTTTTGATGGAGGATGTTGATTTGTGTCATGTATTTCATGTTTTGATGGAGGGAGTTGATTTGTGTCATGTATTTCATGTTTTGATGGAGGATGTTGATTTGTGTCATGTATTTCATGTTTTGATGGAGGATGTTGACATGTGTCATGTATTTCATGTTTTGATGGGGGTAGTTGATTTGTGTCATGTATATCATGTTTTGATGGGGGTAGTTGCTTTGTGTCATGTATTTCATGTTTTGATGGAGGATGTTGATTTGTGTCATGTATTTCATGTTTTGATGGAGGTAGTTGATTTGTGTCATGTATTTCAAGTTTTGATGGAGGGAGTTGATTTGTGTCATGTATTTCATGTTTTGATGGAGGATGTTGATATGTGTCATGTATTTCATGTTTTGATGGAGGTAGTTGATTTGTGTCATGTATTTCATGTTTTGATGGAGGATGTTGATTTGTGTCATGTATTTCATGTTTTGATGGAGGATGTTGATTTGTGTCATGTATTTCATGTTTTGATGGAGGGAGTTGATTTGTGTCATGTATTTCATGTTTTGATGGAGGATGTTGATTTGTGTCATGTATTTCATGTTTTGATGGAGGGAGTTGATTTGTGTCATGTATTTCATGTTTTGATGGAGGATGTTGATATGTGTCATGTATTTCATGTTTTGATGGAGGATGTTGATTTGTGTCATGTATTTCATGTTTTGATGGAGGGAGTTGATTTGTGTCATGTATTTCATGTTTTGATGGAGGTAGTTGATTTGTGTCATGTATTTCATGTTTTGATGGAGGATGTTGATTTGTGTCATGTATTTCATGTTTTGATGGAGGGAGTTGATTTGTGTCATTTATTTCATGTTTTGATGGAGGTAGTTGAGTTGTGTCATGTATTTCATGTTTTGATGGAGGATGTTGATTTGTGTCATGTATTTCATGTTTTGATGGAGTAGTTGATTTGTGTCATGTATTTCATGTTTTGATGGAGGGAGTTGATTTGTGTCATGTATTTCATGTTTTGATGGAGGATGTTGATATGTGTCATGTATTTCATGTTTAGATGGGGGTAGTTGATTTGTGTCATGTATTTCATGTTTTGATGGGGGTAGTTGATTTGTCTCATGTATTTCATGTTTTGATGGAGGATGTTGATTTGTGTCATGTATTTCATGTTTTGATGGAGGATGTTGATTTGTGTCATGTATTTCATGTTTTGATGGAGGATGTTGATATGTGTCATGTATTTCATGTTTTGATGGAGGTAGTTGATTTGTGTCATGTATTTCATGTTTTGATGGAGGTAGTTGATTTGTGTCATGTATTTCATGTTTTGATGGAGGATGTTGATTTGTGTCATGTGTTTCATGTTTTGATGTTTTGAGGATGTTGATTTGTGTCATGTATTTCATGTTTTGATGGAGGATGTTGATTTGTGTCATGTATTTCATGGAGGTAGTTGATTTGTTAGTTGATTTGTGTCATGTATTTCATGTTTTGATGGAGGATGTTGATTTGTGTCATGTATTTCATGTTTTTGGAGGATGTTGATTTGTGTCATGTATTTCATGTTTTGATGTTGATTTGTGTCATGTATTTCATGTTTTGATGGAGGATGTTGATTTGTGTCATGTATTTCATGTTTTGATGGAGGATGTTGATTTGTGTCATGTATTTCATGTTTTGATGGGGGTAGTTGATTTGTGTCATGTATTTCATGTTTTGATGGGGGTAGTTGATTTGTGTCATGTATATCATGTTTTGATGGGGGTAGTTGCTTTGTGTCATGTATTTCATGTTTTGATGGAGGATGTTGATTTGTGTCATGTATTTCATGTTTTGATGGAGGGAGTTGATTTGTGTCATGTATTTCATGTTTTGATGGAGGTAGTTGATTTGTGTCATGTATTTCATGTTTTGATGGAGGATGTTGATTTGTGTCATGTATTTCATGTTTTGATGGAGGAGTTGATTTGTGTCATGTATTTCATGTTTTGTGTTGATTTGTGTCATGTATTTCATGTTTTGATGGAGGGAGTTGATTTGTGTCATGTATTTCATGTTTTGATGGAGGATGTTGATTTGTGTCATGTATTTCATGTTTTGATGGAGGGAGTTGATTTGTGTCATGTATTTCATGTTTTGATGGAGGATGTTGATTTGTGTCATGTATTTCATGTTTTGATGGAGGATGTTGATTTGTGTCATGTATTTCATGTTTTGATGGAGGGAGTTGATTTGTGTCATGTATTTCATGTTTTGATGGAGGTAGTTGAGTTGTGTCATGTATTTCATGTTTTGATGGAGGATGTTGATTTGTGTCATGTATTTCATGTTTTGATGGAGGTAGTTGATTTGTGTCATGTATTTCATGTTTTGATGGAGGTAGTTGATTTGTGTCATGTATTTCATGTTTTGATGGATGGAGGAGTTGATTTGTGTCATGTATTTCATGTTTTGATGGAGGATGTTGATTTGTGATGGTGTTGATTTGTGTCATGTATTTCATGGTAGTTGATTTGTGTCATGTATTTCATGTTTTGATGGGGGTAGTTGATTTGTGTCATGTATTTCATGTTTTGATGGAGGATGTTGATTTGTGTCATGTATTTCATGTTTTGATGGAGGTAGTTGATTTGTGTCATGTATTTCATGTTTTGATGGAGGGAGTTGATTTGTGTCATGTATTTCATGTTTTGATGGAGGATGTTGATTTGTGTCATGTATTTCATGTTTTGATGGAGGTAGTTGATTTGTGTCATGTATTTCATGTTTTGATGGAGGATGTTGATTTGTGTCATGTATTTCATGTTTTGATGGAGGATGTTGATTTGTGTCATGTATTTCATGTTTTGATGGAGGGAGTTGATTTGTGTCATGTATTTCATGTTTTGATGGAGGATGTTGATTTGTGTCATGTATTTCATGTTTTGATGGAGGGAGTTGATTTGTGTCATGTATTTCATGTTTTGATGGAGGATGTTGATTTGTGTCATGTATTTCATGTTTTGATGGAGGATGTTGATTTGTGTCATGTACTTCATGTTTTGATGGAGGGAGTTGATTTGTGTCATGTATTTCATGTTTTGATGGAGGTAGTTGATTTGTGTCATGTATTTCATGTTTTGATGGAGGATGTTGATTTGTGTCATGTATTTCATGTTTTGATGGAGGGAGTTGATTTGTGTCATTTATTTCATGTTTTGATGGAGGTAGTTGAGTTGTGTCATGTATTTCATGTTTTGATGGAGGATGTTGATTTGTGTCATGTATTTCATGTTTTGATGGAGGTAGTTGATTTGTGTCATGTATTTCATGTTTTGATGGAGGGAGTTGATTTGTGTCATGTATTTCATGTTTTGATGGAGGATGTTGATATGTGTCATGTATTTCATGTTTTGATGGGGGAGTTGATTTGTGTCATGTATATCATGTTTTGATGGGGGTAGTTGCTTTGTGTCATGTATTTCATGTTTTGATGGAGGATGTTGATTTGTGTCATGTATTTCATGTTTTGATGGAGGATGTTGATTTGTGTCATGTATTTCATGTTTTGATGGAGGATGTTGATTTGTGTCATGTATTTCATGTTTTGATGGAGGTAGTTGATTTGTGTCATGTATTTCATGTTTTGATGGAGGTAGTTGATTTGTGTCATGTATTTCATGTTTTGATGGAGGATGTTGATTTGTGTCATGTATTTCATGTTTTGATGGAGGATGTTGATTTGTGTCATGTATTTCATGTTTTGATGGAGGATGTTGATTTGTGTCATGTATTTCATGTTTTGATGGAGGATGTTGATTTGTGTCATGTATTTCATGTTTTGATGGAGGATGTTGACATGTGTCATGTATTTCATGTTTTGATGGGGGTAGTTGATTTGTGTCATGTATTTCATGTTTTGATGGGGGTAGTTGATTTGTGTCATGTATTTCATGTTTTGATGGAGGGTAGTTGATTTGTGTCATGTATTTCATGTTTTGATGGAGGATGTTGATTTGTGTCATGTATTTCATGTTTTGATGGAGGGATGTTGATTTGTGTCATGTATTTCATGTTTTGATGGAGGATGTTGATTTGTGTCATGTATTTCATGTTTTGATGGAGGAGTTGATTTGTGTCATGTATTTCATGTTTTGATGGAGGATGTTGATTTGTGTCATGTATTTCATGTTTTGATGGATTTGTGTCATGGAGTTGATTTGTGTCATGTATTTCATGTTTTGATGGAGGATGTTGATTTGTGTCATGTATTTCATGTTTTGATGGAGGGAGTTGATTTGTGTCATGTATTTCATGTTTTGATGGAGGATGTTGATTTGTGTCATGTATTTCATGTTTTGATGGAGGGAGTTGATTTGTGTCATGTATTTCATGTTTTGATGGAGGATGTTGATTTGTGTCATGTATTTCATGTTTTGATGGAGGATGTTGATTTGTGTCATGTATTTCATGTTTTGATTTTGATTTGTGTCATGTATTTCATGTTTTGATGGAGGGAGTTGATTTGTGTCATGTATTTCATGTTTTGATGGAGGTAGTTGATTTGTGTCATGTATTTCATGTTTTGATGGAGGATGTTGATTTGTGTCATGTATTTCATGTTTTGATGGAGGATCAGTTGATTTGTGTCATGTATTTCATGTTTTGATGGAGGTAGTTGATTTGTGTCATGTATTTCATGTTTTGATGGAGGTAGTTGATTTGTGTCATGTATTTCATGTTTTGATGGAGGTAGTTGATTTGTGTCATGTATTTCATGTTTTGATGGAGGTAGTTGATTTGTGTCATGTATTTCATGTTTTGATGGAGGGAGTTGATTTGTGTCATGTATTTCATGTTTTGATGGAGGATGTTGATTTGTGTCATGTATTTCATGTTTTGATGGGGGTAGTTGATTTGTGTCATGTATTTCATGTTTTGATGGAGGTAGTTGATTTGTGTCATGTATTTCATGTTTTGATGGAGGATGTTGATTTTTGTCATGTATTTCATGTTTTGATGGAGGTAGTTGATTTGTGTCATGTATTTCATGTTTTGATGGAGGATGTTGATTTGTGTCATGTATTTCATGTTTTGATGGATGGAGTTGATTTGTGTAATTTATTTCATGTTTGATGGAGGTAGTTGATTTGTGTCATGACGTTTTGATGAGGATGTTGATTTGTGTCATGTATTTCATGTTTTGATGGAGGAGTTGATTTGTGTCATGTATTTCATGTTTTGATGGAGGGAGTTGATTTGTGTCATGTATTTCATGTTTTGATGGAGGGAGTTGATTTTTGTCATGTATTTCATGTTTTGATGGAGGATGTTGATTTGTGTCATGTATTTCATGTTTTGATGGATGGAGTTGATTTGTGTCATGTATTTCATGTTTTGATGGAGGATGTTGATTTGTGTCATGTATTTCATGTTTTGATGGAGGATGTTGATTTGTGTCATGTATTTCATGTTTTGATGGAGGGAGTTGATTTGTGTCATGTATTTCATGTTTTGATGGAGGTAGTTGATTTGTGTCATGTATTTCATGTTTTGATGGAGGATGTTGATTTGTGTCATGTGTTTCATGTTTTGATGGAGGATGTTGATTTGTGTCATGTATTTCATGTTTTGATGGAGGGAGTTGATTTGTGTCATGTATTTCATGTTTTGATGGAGGATGTTGATTTGTGTCATGTATTTCATGTTTTGATGGAGGATGTTGATTTGTGTCATGTATTTCATGTTTTGATGGAGGTAGTTGATTTGTGTCATGTATATCATGTTTTGATGGGGATAGTTGATTTGTGTCATGT